>NC_086455.1:155389850-155532005 GCF_028390025.1 Pseudophryne corroboree
ATGGTTGCTTTAGTCTCTACTGCTTTGATGTTATGTGTATTGGATAATGTAACAGCAGGCATGCAATCTTGGCTCCATGCGTTTATGATATGACCAACGTGAGGTCCACGGTTTTGAGACTGACCAAGTGTAGTGCTGACAACCAACCAGTAGGTGGTGCCAGACACAGACAGTCCTACTGCACACAGATCATTAAAACCCTAGAGATCAGAGGTATCTGCCCTGCAAGTTGGAATGCTCTCTGCGTACAGAACATACGGATGTGGATCGTTGGGTCGACAGTAACTAGGTCGACAGTCATTAGGTTGACCACTATTGGTCGACAGTGACTAGGTCGACACTGAAATAGGTCGACGCGGTCATTAGGTCAACATGGAAAAGGACGACATGGAAAAAGGTCGACATGAGTTTATTACTTTTTTGTGTCGTTTTCTTCGTAAAGTGACCGAGAACTCCAAGTAGTGCACCGTGTCCCCTTGCGTGGCTCTCTTACTATTCCCAATCGTAGTCCACGTGAATCGTAAAGTATGAAGAAGTTCAAAAAGCGAAAACAAATTTGAAAAACTCATGTTGACCTTTCATGCGTCGACCTTGCCAGGTCGACCTATTGACCATGTCGACCTAATGACCGTGTCGACCTAATGCATGTCAAACAATAGTGGTCGACCTATTGAGTGTCGACCTAAAGTCCGAATACCGAACATATACTGTATGTATGTATTCCCAACAATCAGAGATGTTAAAACATCAATTCATATTTAATTCAGGATAATAAATAACTGTTTAGCCATACAGTGGCGGATCCAGGGGGGGGGCACTCGGGCCCGTGCCCCCCCTGTCACTTGTGGCCCATTAAGTCTCAGGGGCCCCGGCCGCGGCCTCGGATTGCGCTCAGTGGCAGAGGATTTTTTTTCTTCATTTGTGCCGGCCCGGCCCCAGCAGGCTGTCAGCGCACGCTGATTTGACAGCTGCCGCTGGGACCAGAGCCGGCTCACGCCCACAGTGAGTGCAGCCCTCCCTCCCTCCTCCTCTCCTGCTGCAGTGCATGTGACCAGCAGGCAGCAGCGCACGGAGGCCGGGAGACGGAGCGGGCTGCGGGACAGGCTAAGGAGTCAGGCAGCGCGTAGTGGTGGACCCTGGACCGCGTGGACTGGATTTCACTTCCAGCCAGCCCAGGCTCCCCAGCGGCCACACAGAGAGGAGGCAGAGGCGCCGATCGAAGCAGGCAGAGCCGCAGAGGCAGCAGCAGCAGGACGGAGACAGTGACTCACTGTGTATATCAGCCTGTCACAGTGAGTATGCTGTTTGCTGTATCGCGGCTGCCAGCCTGTGCGAGCTACGTTTAACGTGTGTGCGGCTGCTGCTGCGGCGGCGGGCACTAAGGGGGGGCGATCCGGTCTATAAGTAGTATATGGTGGTATGTGCCTCTCACACACTGCCCCCACACCCTGCCCCTCACACGCTGCCTCCTGGCCCCTGCCCCTCACACACTGCCTCCTGCACCCTGCCCCTAACACGCTGCCCCCTGCACCTCACACGCTGCCCCCTGCCCTTCACACCCTGCCCCCTGCTCCTCACACGCTGCCCCCTGCCCTCACAAGCTTCCCCCTGCACCCTGCCTCTCACACACTGCTCCCTATACACTGTCCCTCACACGCTGTCCCCTACACCTAACATGCTGCCCCCTGCCCCTCACACCCTGCCCCCTGCTCCTCACACGCTGCCCCCTGCCCCTCACAAGCTTCCCCCTGCACCCTGGCTCTCACACACTGCCCCCTATACACTGTCCCTCACACGCTGTCCCCTGCACCTAACATGCTGACCCCTGCCCCTCACACGCTGCCCCCTGCACCCTGACCCTCTCACACTGCCCCCTGCCCCTCACACGCTTCCCCCTGCACCCTGCCTCTCACACACTGCCCCCTTCACCCTGCCCCTCACACGCTGCCCCCTGCACCTCACATGCTGCCCCTCAGATGCTGCCCCCTGCCCCTCACACGCTGCCCCTTGTAGTGGAGACATACCCCATTTCTGGAAGCGCATGCACCGAAGCCGCACGCAAATACACTTGCCCCTTCCATGGTGCCCCCTCTATCATTTTCTTCTGGATCCGCCCCTGTAGCCATAAACTACATCAGCTAAAAAAATCCTACTTCTCTCTCCCTGGGAGCTTTCAGGTACCTCGCCTCTGCAACCTGAGGTTTTGTGAGTCGCTTCATAATAGATCAATGTTTAATGGATTATACTGAAAACACCAAAACAATTTATGTTTGAATACATGAAATTTATAGTCAACTAAGGGGTCTATTTACTAAGCCTTGGATAGAGATAAAGTTGCTGGAGATAAAGTACCAGCCAATCAGCTCCTAACTGTCATTTTTCAAACCCAGCCTGTGACATGACAGTTAGGAGCTGATTGGCTGGTACTTTATCTCCACCAGAGGCTTAGTAAATAGACCCCTAAGTCCTGTTACTTAGAAATATTTATTGTAGTAGGTCTTCTGCTCAGAAATGCATTTACTGCTTGTGCTTATCTAAAGGGCCCCATACACTACAACGATCTCATGTCGGAGGTGATCGCAGGCGATTACCCCGGCAGCCTCCCGGGGGACAGGATCGGCCAAGATACATCGGATGCTGCCCATTTGCATACGATATATCTTGGCGATCCCAAGCCATGCCCCCAGGTCGGACCAGATTGAATGTGCAGCACATTCAATCTGGAGGATCCGATCCGATGCTCAAGGAAACGCGCATCGGATTGATTCGGGAACACCCCTAAAATGCCCGGTTTCAGCCGATATATCGAGCCGAATGCCCGAATTGGGCTGAAATCGGGCATTATCGCGCTAGTGTATGGGGCCCTTTAGGCATTGTGTGTTTCATGCTACTTGTGATGAAAGATAATAAGGCAGCATGCACCTACTGTATGTGCCCAGAAGAGAGATCCAGATCTGACCAGATGCGATGGCCGGTACATAACAACAGTGCACTAAGGTCCTCTGCATCTGTATTTCTAAATGCAAAAATGTAAGCATACAGTTGTGCTCATAAGTTTACATACCCTAGCAGAATTTGTGATTTTCTGGCCATTTGTCAGAGAATATGAATGATAACTCACAAACTTTTCTTCCACTCATGGTTAGTGGTTGGGTGAAGCCATTTATTGTCAAACAACTGTGTTTACTCTTTTTAAATCATAATTACAACAGAAACTACCCAACTGCCCCTGATCAAAAGTTTACATACCCTGGAGATTTTGGCCTGATAATATGCACACAAGTTGACACAAACGGGTTTGAATGGCTGCTAAAGGTAACCATCCTCACCTGTGATCTGTTTGCTTGTAATCAGTGTGTGTGAATAAAAAGTCAGTGAGTTTCCTGAAAGACCCTTGCATCTTTCATCCAGTGCTACACTGACGTGTCTGGATTCTGAGTCATGGGGAAAGCAAAAGAATTGTCAAAGGATCTGTACAACTGTATGTGTACTGCTTGTGGATTGGTTATCACCTAATTTAAAGTGCCCCTGCTGTATTCTGAAACCTGCAGATATATCAGATAATGGGGTTTCCAGAAAGGTCATGCTCCAGAAGCCAGCTTTCTGCTACCTGCCTGATCATTTATTTAGAGAAGTCTTGTTGTCAGATCAATCAACCTTTTTTATTACTCAGTTATGAGACCCACAGTTCTTAAAAGCTTGGCTGAATTTCCTTTTGTTAAGAAATGCCAAATTTGTGTTACTCTGACTTCAGAGTATAATCCGTGTGGGAAGCATAATGGATCAAACAAATGATTTCCATAATCCATGTTTATAAAGACATCCATATACATTTGTAACTACTGGAATTAGATAATAAGCAGGACCTATAAGGAACCAGCAGCAATTACATATCTCACCAAGGAATTAATAGATCAGAATCATGTTTCATATGTATATGTGCATTAAAATCATACAGTATTTATTTGAATTAATGCCATATCTCAGCTATTGTATGTTGTGGAATCCATTGCTAGAACTGGTATTGGACAATGAAACTGAAACATACTGTACTAGCACACCCAGTGCCGTAACTAGGCATTTTAGCGCTGTGTGCAAGAAACGGCATTGGCGCCCCACCCCTCATGAAAGATAAAGGCAGTGCGCGCCGTAGGTGCGTGAAAAATATATATGAGCGTGGCTTCATGGGGAAGGGGCGTGGCCACAAAATAATACCAATTCATACTACGGTGCACAGTAGTCTCCATTATTCAAATTAAGCTGCACAGTAGCGCCACTACACCAGGTAGAGCCCCTTTTACACATTACGGCAGACAGCGCCTCCTTTTTACACATTACGGCAGACAGCATCCCCCTTTTACACATTACGGCAGACAGCGTCCCCTTTTTACACATTACGGCAGACAGCATCCCCCTTTTTACACATTACGGCAGACAGCGTCCCCTTTTTACACATTGCAGCAGACAGCGTCACCTTTTTACACATTACGGCAAACAGCGTCCCCTTTTTACACATTACGGCAGACAGCGTACCCTTTTTACACATTACGGCAGACAGCGTGCCCTTTTTACACATTACGGCAGACAGCGTGCCCTTTTTACACATTACGGCAGACAGCGTGCCCTTTTTACACATTACGGCAGACAGCGTCCCCTTTTTATACATTACGGCAGACAGTCCCCTTTTTACACATTACGGCAGACAGCATCCCCCTTTTTACACATTACGGCAGACAGCATCCCCTTTTTACACATTACGGCAGACAGCGTCCCCCTTTTTATACATTACGGTAGACAGCGTGCCCTTTTTACACATTACGGTAGACTGCGTTCCCTTTTTACACATTACGGCAGACAGCATCCCCTTTTTACGCATTACGGCAGACAGCATCCCCCTTTTTACACATTACGGCAGACAGCATCCCCCTTTTTACACGTTACGGCAGACAGCGTCCCCCTTTTTACACATTACGGCAAACAGCGTCCCCTTTTTACACATTACGGCAGACAGCGTACCCTTTTTACACATTACGGCAGACAGCGTGCCCTTTTTACACATTACGGCAGACAGCGTGCCCTTTTTACACATTACGGCAGACAGCGTCCCCTTTTTATACATTACGGCAGACAGTCCCCTTTTTACACATTACGGCAGACAGCATCCCCCTTTTTACACATTACGGCAGACAGCGTCCCCTTTTTACACATTACGGCAGACAGCGTCCCCCTTTTTATACATTACGGCAGACAGCGTGCCCTTTTTACACATTACGGTAGACTGCGTTCCCTTTTTACACATTACGGCAGACAGCATCCCCTTTTTACGCATTACGGCAGACAGCATCCCCCTTTTTACACATTATGGCAGACAGCATCCCCCTTTTTACACGTTACGGCAGACAGCGTCCCCCTTTTTACACATTACGGCAGACAGCGTCCCCTTTTTACACATTATGGCAGACAGCGTGCCCTTTTTACACATTACGGCAGACAGCATCCCATTTTTATACATTACGGCAGACAGCGTCCCCCTTTTTACACATTATGGCAGACAGCGTCCCCTTTTTACACATTACAGCAGACAGAATAGATAGAGAAATAGAGAGAGAGAGAGAGAGAGATACCATCTCTCCCCGCTGGCAGTCAGGCTTCTCGTGCTGGCAGCTCCGGATGCAGGGGAGAAGGAGGAGGAGGGAGGGGGACTGGAGCCACAGCAGCGCTATTTAATTGGTAGAGGCGCCGCTGCAGCTGTCCCCTCTCCTTCCGAATTGGCTGCCCGCTGCTGCTGTGAATGTTGGGATGACAGCTCCGGGCAGCCAATACGGAAGGAGAGGGGACTTCTGCAGCGGCGCCTCTACCAATTACATAGCGCTGCTGCGGCTCCAGTCCCCCCTCCCTGCTCCGCCTCCACTGACTCCGGCGCTGCTGCTCTCCTCCCCTGCCTCCGGACCGGCTTCTCCAGCGTGGCGCACACAGCAGAGGCGGCTTGTAATGAGTCAATTTGACTCATTACAAGCCGCTGTCCGTTGTGCCCTCAGGGCAACTGCGCTGTGTGCCAGGCACACCTGTCACACACGTAGTTACGGCGCTGAGCACACCTTATGCCATGATGTAACACATAAGGTGGTTTTGGGACATTTCAAGAGCAATTAAACTTCCACGTTTTCCCATCAAGTCATGTTTTGAGGATTTCTGTCTGTGGAAGCAGGAAAGGTAATTACTGACCCAGTAAAAAAAAATCATATTGGATATATTTTAAATAGGTATTTTTAACCTAATTCAATCATTAAAAAAAAAATTCTGAGCAGTTTTTGGAAAAAAAATATTCACCAGTTAAGTGGTTACGTGTGATTGAAATGAATTACAGTAACTGATGGATGCTGCAAAAAAAAAAAGAAAGAAAGAGAATACCTTCAATATAAAGCTGTAGCTCAGCCCAAGATGCGGAAGTTATACAGTAAATGAAGAGAAGGAAACAGGAGCAACACATTGTTTAGAGGGTGAAATAGGTCACAGTGGAGGTTGCACCATCATGTACTATGGTGGTCATTTTGAGTTGTTCGCTAGCTGCATTTGTTTGCTGTGCATGATGAGGCAAAAAAAACGGCACTTCTACGCATGCATATGCGACGCAATGCACACGCGCGGCGTACTATTACAACGAACGATGTCGTTTTACAGAGGGTCTAGCGATTCTTTTCAGTCGCACTGGCTGCCGCAGAGTGAATGACAGGAAGAGGGCGTTTCTGGGTGTCAACTGACAGTTTTCAGGGAGTGTTCGAAAAAACGCAGGCGTGCCAGGGAAAACGCAGGCGTGGCTGGGCGAACGCAGGGCGTGTTTGTGTCAATACAGGAACTGAACGGTCTGAAGCGATCGCAAGCGCTGAGTAGGTCTGAAGCTACTCTGAAACTGCACAACATTTTTTTGTAGCCGCTCTGCGATCCTTTCGTTCGCACTTCTGCTAAGCTAAAATACACTCCCAGTGGGAGGCGGCATAGCGTTTGCACGGCTGCTAAAAACTGCTAGCGAGCGAACAATTCGGAATGACCCCCATAACAGAGATGCTAATTCCTTCTTTGTACAGTCAGTGGCAAATATCACCTTCCAGCAGCCAATCCCGTGTGAGCGAGGTAGAGTCATTGCGTAACGTCTCCGCCACTCACAGTTTAGTCAGCTGGGGTGATGTATTGGCTGATATATTCTCCCCTCATTAACGAGTAATTGTGCTTTTGTAAATGCGCTGTCCGGGCCTCGCCTGCCTGCTAGATCAGGTAGCTAAGCAAACAGGCTAAGTTTTATTTCGTTCCCGTGTCAAATCAGCAGTGTGCAAAACTGGGGGATCGAGAATATTAGCCTAATTGCAGGCACAACTCTGACACTGAGCACCCAGCCAGTATCCAGTGTACCTCTGCGCCTTATTACCAGCTCTCACATCAGATAGTCACACCAGAGGGGGCTCCTAGCTCATTCCCCGGACCATACTGGATTATTCAAAAAGAAAGAACAAGTAGACTTTTTATCATCCTGGAAAATGTTTTTCCTTGTTTATTAAGATGATGGAAAATAAATGTTTCCAGTATAAGTACTGGCTGGATCTGGAAACTGTTGTTTGTTTTTTATTTATTTTTTAAATCTATTTTTCAAATTGGTTAAATCAACTGTTTTATTTTATTTTTTTATTATTATTATTATAAAAATCTTGAATGAACCTAGGCCCTCATTCCGAGTTGTTCGCTCGTTCTTTTTCTTCGCATCGGTGCGATAAGTCGCAAACTGCGCATGCGCAATGTCCGCAGTGCGTCTGCGCCAAGTAAATTAGCACAAAAGTTAGGTATTTTACTCACGGCTTAACGAAGATTTTTCTTCGTTCTGGTGATCGGAGTGTGATTGACAGGAAGTGGGTGTTTCTGGGCGGAAACTGACCGTTTTATGGGTGTGTGTGAAAAAACGCTGGCATTTCAGGGAAAAACGCGGGTGTCTGGTGAAACGGGGGAGTGGCTGGGCGAACGCTGGGTGTGTTTGTGACGTCAAACCAGGAACGAAACTGACTGAACTGATCGCAGTGGCAGATTAAGTCTGGAGCTACTCAGAAACTGCAAAGAAATTTCTATTCGCTATTCTGCGAACCTTTCATTCGCAATTCTGCACAGCTAATATGCACTCCCAGTAGGCGGCGGCTTAGCGTGTGCAAAGCTGCTAAAAGCAGCTAGCGAGCGAACAACTCGGAATGAGGGCCCTTGTGTAACTTTACTTTATTCCTTAACAACTATGATGTTAAAGGATATAGGGGGTCATTCCGACCCGATCGCACGCTGCACTTCTTAGCCGGACAGCAACGCCGTGAACGAAGAAAGCGGTCGCAGTGGCGACCACAAAAAGATCGACAGGAGGAAGGCGTTCTGGGGCGTTGTTTGGAAGGCGGATGTCTGACGTCAATTCCGGGACCTGCATCGCTGGATCGATCGCACAGGGTAAGCAAGTCTTACCCTGGTCTACTTCTACACAAAACTTTTTTGCATAGCAGGGCTGCACAAGCGATCACAGCCTTGCTAACACACTAATACACTCCCCGGTGGACAGCGACAATGCGTTTGCACGGCTGCTAAAAACTGCTAGCGAGCGAACAACTCGGAATGACCCCCATTGTGCAATGCAGCCCGTGCATTTACATCTATGTAATTCATGAACTAGGAGAGTGAAACACTGTAACAATGGGGGTCATTCCGAGTTGTTCGCTCGCTAGCAGTTTTGAGCAGCAGTGCAAACGCATTGTCGCCGCCCACCGGGGAGTGTATTTTCACTTTGTAAAAGTGCGAACGCCTGTGCAGCAGAGCGCCTGCAAAAACATTTTGTGCAAAACAAGACTGCCCTGTAGTTACTCTACGTGTGCGTTGATTCTAACGTTGGAGGGATGGCTTTTGACGTCACACACCCGCCCAGCCACGCCTGCGTTTTCCCTGGCACGCCTGCGTTTTTTCCAAACACTCCCTGAACACGGTCAGTTGACACCCAGAAACTTCCTGTCAATCTTCTTGCAGCCGACAGTGCAACTGAAAACGTCGCTAGAACCTGTACAAAACCACAAAGCTCTTTGTACCCGTAGGTCGCGCGTGCGCATTGCGGTGCCTACGCATGCACAGATTCGCTGTTTTTTACACTGATCGCTACGCAGAGAATAACAGCAGCTTGCGATCAACTCGGAATGACCCCCAATGAGACAATAAAGCCTGCTCCACACGTTCTTGTGTATTTCAGTTTCATCCGCTGTGATGCTGGTAATACTGGGGTAATAATAAGCCTTGAACGGGATCCGGTCTTTAGGTCGACATAAGTAGGTCGACAATGTTTTGGTCAACCACTATTGGTCGACAGTAAGTAGGTCGACAGGGTTTCTAGGTCGACAGGGTCTAGGTCAACAGGTCAAAAGGTCGACATGAGTTTAAAAAAAAAAAACTTTTTTCATACTTTTTCATACTTTATGATCCACGTGGACTACGATTGGAACGGTAACCTGCCCGAAGCATGGCGAGCAAAGCAAGCCATGCGAGGGGACACGGTGCACTAATTTGGGTTCCCGGTCACTGTACTGAGAAAACGACACCCAAAAAATATATCAAAAACTCACGTCGACCTTTTGACATGTCGACCTAGCATATGTCGACCTAAAGACCCTGTCGACCGAGCACCCTGTCGACCTAGTTACTGTCGACCTAGGTACTATCTATCTTACATACCACACCCGCCTTGAAATCGGGGCTGCTGGATCCACCCACTTGAGATAACAGGGACTTGGGATGGCAGTAAAAACAAAGCGGTTCTATAGGAACTTGTACAGTGATGAGAACAGTGCACGGTTGCTGCTCTACCAGAAACCTCCTTTCTTAGGAATGAAACGAAATCCTTCTCCCCGAGGGCCAATCGTGCTGCGACGCATTGAACACACCGTGGCTGATTCAAACCACATTTCCTGAGACCTCAAACGCATTTGAATAAATCATGTTTACAAATGAAGCTTGTAAGCAGCGAGGCCCCGTTTGGTAAGCATGTTAAGTGCGGCAGGGCTGAGATTTAGCTTTCAGTACACATTCAGCCACACAGCATTCAAAACTTTGCATTTAATAATGTGACTGGCAAAGTTTCTGGAGGTCAATAGCTGTCTGGATATTCTACTACGCCAATCATCTTGTTACCGGCTAGAACCGTCCCCAGGAAATCGTGTAATTACCTACATTAGGGGGGTAATTCAGACCTGATCTCTAGGCTGCTTTTTCGCCCAGCGGGCGATCAGGTCTAAACTGCGCATGCATATGCACCGCAATGCGCAGGTGTGTCGCATGGGTACAAAGCAGATTGCCGGTCAGCGATGGGTTTGTGCGGTGGATCCATTTGCACGGCCGTTCGCAAGGAGAGTGACAGGAAGAAGGCGTTTGTGGGCGGCAACTGAGCGTTTTCTGGGAGTGTTTGGAAAAACGCAGGCGTGTCCAAGCATTTGCAGGGAGGGTTCCTGACGTCAATTCCGGTTCCGGACAGACTGAGGTAATCGCATCGGCAGTTTGTACAGCTCTGCTACACATGCGTTCGCACACTTGCAGAGCTAAAATACACTCCCCCCGTAGGCGGCGACTATCTGATCGCAGGGCTGCAAAAGTCGCCTGCTAGCGATCAGGTCTGAATTAGGCCCTATTAGACTGTTACTACTCTATACAGAGCCGCAAGTTGCAGCATTGTCATGTACAGAGTATATGTTTTACATTATGGGATGAAATAGAAAGTTGACATTTTGTGACAACATCCAGTATACAGCTTTCTCTGAAGGTTATGTGTAGAATGGTAGAACTACCTTCACACGTATATCTACGTGTGAGTTTATGTCTGAGTCTGCATACGTTGTGCTCAGAGCCGGATTAACCTAGTGGCGACAGGGGGCGGCCGTCCCGGGGCCCCCACACATCAGGGGCCGCCACACACTGCTTCAGAGGAGTCTCCTTCCGGCAGCTCAGCTGTTAATTAACAGCGGTCGCCAAGGAGCTCCTCCCTGCACAAGACAGTATGTGCTCTGGCAGTGCGGTCCCCCGCTGCTTCAGGGACAGCGCGGCCAGAACAGGGGGGTAGCGCCGGGGTCCGGGGGTAGCCCCCCCACACGGTCCGGCCACGCCTGCATTGGCCGGACCGTGACCACAAAACGGCGGCCAAACGCCGCCGTGCTGCCCCCTCCCACCCAGCGATTGTCTCTGCCTGTCAATCAGGCAGAGGCGATCGCTAGGCAACGACAGCTGTCAGCCGTGCGCCGGCGCACTGTGGCACCGGCGCATGCGCAGTTCTGACCTGATCGCTGTGCTGCGATAAACTGCAGCGACCGATCAGGTCAGAATGAGTGAGTGAGTGAGTGTGTGTGTGTGTGTGTGTGTGTGTGTGTGTGTGTGTGTGTGTGTGTGTGTGTGTGTGTCAGGGGCGGGGCTTTGCCAGCAACTTTACTGGTGGGGGCCCCGACAACCTCCATTGCCCTGGGCCCCCACCAACCTTAATCCGGCCCTGGTTGTGCTACCATGCAGCAACCATGGATTTTTTTCATGCCATTGTGCTCCATATACAGACTCAGTCACACACAGTATATAAGTGTCATTAAGGGGTATATTTAATGAAGCCTTGGATGGAGATAAAGTGGAGAGAGATAAAGTACCAGCCAAACAGCTCCTGACTGCCATATTACAGGCTGTGTTTGAAAAGTGACAGTTATGAGCTGATTGGCTGGTACTTTATCTCTATCCAAGGCTTAGTAAATAGACCCATATGACTCATATATCACATTACTCAGCACAGTCTCCTGGTGCCTCCTAGCTGCATCGCGTTGTGACTAATGGGGACATGTACCAAGCAGTGATAAAAGTGGAGAAGTGAGCCAGTGGAGAAGTTACCCATGGCAACCAATCAGCTGCTCTGTATACTTTTATAGTATGCAAATTATAAATTTTATGTCAAAGCTGATTGGTTGCCGTGGGCAACTTCTCCACTTGCTCACTTCTCCACTCTTCACTGCTTAGTACATCTCCCCCTAAGATACAAAATAGACGCCTCACGCTAGCAGGGATCTGTCAGCTCACTCGCACCAGGCATCTCACGTTGCGTGGAGTATTGAGGCTGGATGTATGCACCAAATTGTCCTGATTACGGGTGCTCCCCCAGGGGCCCTTCATTAGTTGTTTCATAGTGCATAGATGACGCTGGCGGACCAGGTGACAGATCTGCTGTAAGTGATAAATAAGTCTCCAGTCAGCAGCGTTATACAAGTAGAATACAAACATTGTAATCAGTCAAGAAGTGAAAGTAGGTAAACTTTTTCTCCGTCGTGTCCACGATCCCACAAATTGCCTTGCAAATAAGCAATTTTCCATGACCCTAATGGTGGAGGACAAATATTAGATTTTGTGTAAGACGTAACACTGTGCTACCGCACTTTTATTAATGACAAAAATATAGACGCATTGAGTCACGCAGGAAATACACATAAGTGAATCCTGGAGAAAAACAAAATTAAAGCTAAATGTTTTGTATTAGAGAACAGTCAGGAGCCGACGTTGTCCTCCATAGACACACACCGCACGCTGCCATAAATCCAACGTGTTTACCAGGGGGATATAACACAACAATTGCTGATTGCAGAATGCAATGTCTCCATCTCTTCTACTGGCGACAAGTCACACTCGCCATCAATAAACAAGGATTTCATATTTACCTAGTTGTGTCTCCTGGGGTGCGGATGTAAACTATACACAAATATTAGTCCGCAGGTTCGGATGTGCGATAAGCCGGGTGTGTGCGTTGTAGTGACAGCGCCGGTGCTCTGAGTGACATTTCCGCAGACCCTGCGGCAGCTGTGTTGAATAGAAGATCAGAGATTAAGTCAAAATAAACTGTTATTTCCCAACGCGAGTGATGTCTTACACCAATAAAGGTAGTTACACGTGCTTTATGAAGGCTAAATGCTGCAATAAGCCAGGATCTCTGAACAGGGCTCGTAATGACCAGCGATTATAACCACCAAACCCAGGACTGTGCATATAACATCACACAAGTTTTATAATACACATACAAATCATTCCTCCCAACGCTGAGGAGTTTGTAACTCGGTGTGTGATCATACCCCAATATGTGTATTAAACTGATAAAATGACTATGTTTCGGTAATACCTGCCACCACCACCACCCACATATCCCTAGCAAATGGGGAAAAAAATATTTATAGCTGTTACGATCTGTTTCTATTGGATCAGCTTGCCATGTTTTCCTGCATTCTCAGTTCATTTCAGATACCTGCATGTTCCTTTGTGTTCACTTTCAGCTGAAGTATAATGAGAAGTTTTGTCTGTTTGTGTAGCTGGACATGTGCATCGAATCTCGTCATCAAATGGCCTGGTCACCCTAGCTGCTCTGATTGGCTATTGTCTCCTATATACTGTATGTGTTTCCTGTCCCTCATTCCATACTGGTCATAGTTCCTGGTTGCTGCGGGAGCCCTTGTCACTGTGTCCCAGTCTCTGTCTGCAGTATTCTCATCTGCCTCTCAGCACTCATCGACTGTGTCAGCTCTGGTTTCCAGCGTCTGCTCCGTACCAGTCTTCCATAGAGTTATCTTGCTGTATAATATATCTTTAGGTTTTTCCTTAGTGTTACTTAAGTACTAGTTGCTACCTATAATACTATTCCTCCCAGCCCGAAGGTTATCCCCAGTTAGAGGTATTATTTGTGTTAGCTCTCTGCAGTATTAACCCCTTCCTTGCCTGGCAGTCCCTCACCCCCTCAGTATTTTATTTTTAGTCAATCTGCCATTGTTTGCCTTCCCTTCTCCCTGTTCATCCTCGCTGCCCACGTAGGTATCTTAGGGTACAGTTCCTGCCGGCTTTAATTCAGGTCACCTAGGGGTTGAGCTCATACTTCCGCCAGTGGTGTAAGTCCTGGTGGGCATCCCAGTACCGGCAGATGCATAGAGTCTTATCGGAAAAGTGGCTCTTATATTCAAGAAGACATGCTGAGTGCGTTCTATGGGGGTCATTCCGAGTTGATCGCTCGCTAGCTAGTTTTAGCAACCGTGCAAACGCTATGCCGCCGCCCACTGGGGAGTGTATTTTTGCTTAGCAGAAGTGTGAACGCATGTGCAGCCGAGCTCTGCAAAAACAGTTTGTGCAGTTTCAGAGTAGCTCTGACCTTACTCAGCGCTTGCGATCACTTCAGCCTATTCGTGTCCGGATTTGACGTCATACACCCGCCCAGCCACGCCTGCGTTTTTTCAGACACGCCTGCGTTTTTGCAAACACTCCCTGAAAAACGGTCAGTTGACACCCAGAAACGCCCCCTTCCTGTCAATCTTCCTGCGGCCGTCAGTGCAACTGAAAACTTTGCTAGAACCTGTGCACAACCACAACGGGCTTTGCACCCGTACGTCGAGCGTGCGCATTGCGGTGCATACACATGTGCATAAATGCTGTTTTTTAGCCTGATCGCTGCGCTGCGAACAACAGCAGCTAGCGATCAACTCGGAATGACCCCCAATGAGTCTCAACCTCAGTGTACAGGGGTCACTGCCTGAAGACCTAGAAGAAGAAAGATCTCCATTCCACAGTAACAATACCCGAACACTCCTCTGAAATCTGGATTGTCACCAATGGGTAACACTGCAGCAATGGAAATGGGACGGACCAGTAGAGGACACACTGGGGGTCATTCCGAGTTGTTCGCTCGGTAAATTTCTTCGCATCGCAGCGATTTTCCGCTTAGTGCGCATGCGCAATGTCCGCACTGCGACTGCGCCAAGTAAATTTGCTATGCAGTTAGGAATTTTACTCACGGATTTTTCCTCGTTCTGGTGATCATAATGTGATTGACAGGAAGTGGGTGTTTCTGGGCGGAAACAGGCCGTTTTATGGGCGTGTGGGAAAAAACGCTACCGTTTCTGGGAAAAACGCGGGAGTGGCTGGAGAAACGGAGGAGTGTCTGGGCGAACGCTGGGTGTGTTTGTGACGTCAAACCAGGAACGACAAGCACTGAACTGATCGCAGATGCCGAGTAAGTGTGGAGCTACTCAGAAACTGCTAAGAAGTGTCTATTCGCAATATTGCTAATCTTTCGTTCGCAATTTTGATAAGCTAAGATTCACTCCCAGTAGGCGGCGGCTTAGCGTGTGCAAAGCTGCTAAAAGCAGCTTGCGAGCGAACAACTCGGAATGAGGGCCACTGAACTAGAAACGTACGGAAATAAAGTATTGCCAAGGTGGGGTTACCCAGCATGCTTTATGTCATTTTACCTGTTTAAATATAACTCCCTTCCATACATTAGTTTTATGCAGTTGATAGTTTCTATTTTCAGCTCTAGATGTTTTTAATTCTCGGTCACAACGCGTTTTGCCTGGCAGGAACAATGAGTCATTTCTTTAGGAAGAATTTCCAGATGATCTTTGAGCTTGTAAAATAATTTAGCTATGGACCAGTTTGGCTTAAGCACCAGCTAAAGTGACTATTGTTGGAAATAAGCTGAAAGATTGATTTTTTTCTGCATCAAACAAGGCTCTGAACAGCAGAAATTCAAATTAAAAGGAAAATCAATTGTACTCTGTATAACCATAATTCTGCACAATGGAACGGCCTGCGATTTCTCCAAGAGAAAATGTAACGGCCAGCGGGTGATAGCCTGGGCTTTTCTTTAAGGTACTTCAAGGTGAGAGCGAATCTGTGTCTGTCCTGGGGAGTGGGAATGTCCTCTCTCCGGGACTTTCACTTCCCCATGCAAGTAGTTGTAATAACCGCGTAACACAAAAATAATCTAATATATATTTGTCACATATTTCTTATTGGTAAATACTGCGTTGCTCAAACGAGGCAGAGAACATCTCACCTCGGTTATCTCCAATGAGTGCCTCCTGAATCATGGCTTGGCTCTTCTGGGGAGAGTCCTCAATAATGATCACCAGGGGAATATTCAGGACACCTCCTGCCCACCACTAAAACACTCTGACAGCTGTATGAACCGCAGAAGCTGCTCTGACACATTTATTCAGACAATACATGCAATATATGAAATTGACATTGGACATAAATTACAAGGTAATCAGTAGACAGTGGAATAACACAAAGAACATGGAAATACATGAGTAATAGCCTTGGGCTTAACCTTTCAAAGTGCTCTTTCAACTAAAGCATATCAGCACCAGCAATATACTGTACATATAGTGGGGCAATACATGGACACACAATGTATCACTGGGCAATATATCAACATACTAGCTTCTTGTTAGGACTCCTCTCCAGGTGAAGCCCACAGCATTAAACTCCTCTCCGGGTGAAGCCCCCCCTCCCAGGTTTGTGGGTCATGATCCCACAGGACAGTATGTGCTCTGGCCAGAGCCGGCCTTAGGCATAGGCAAACTAGGCAAATGCCTAGGGCATTTGGTATGCTTAGGGGCACCAGCAGCTTCTGCTGATTAAAATGATATGCGGCATGTATATATTCTGTGTGTGATTGTGGCTGTATTTGCATACGAAATGCTACGCTGCAGTGTATTCCTGGAGATCACTGTAATGTAGCATTTCGTATGCAGATACAGCCGCAGTCGCACACAGAATATAGGCATGCTGCATATCATTTTAATCAGCAGAAGCTGCTTGTGTATCCTAGCCACATAGTAATGCAAATAAGATGCATTTTCGTAAACAAAAGGCGTCCGACGTTAGCAGAGCTGCCAGCTGACTCATGCCAGGCATCTCCTGCAGAACTAGCGGCGGTGCTAGGGGGCACCAGTCAAAATCTTGCCTAAGGCATCATATTGGTTAGGGCCGGCTCTGGCGGCGCTGTCCCCTGCTGGTTCGGGGACAGCGCCGCCAGAACAGGTGGGTTAGTGCCGGTGTCCTGGGGTAGCGGCTGTGTCCGGCGGCACATCTCTAAAGAAAACTACAGCTCCCAGCAGCCCTTGCTGTCGGAAGCAAGGGATGCTGGGAGCTGTATTTTTATTTAGATCTCCTCCACTGTAGTGCGGTGCCGCCGGACACTGGGTGCTGTACTTGTCTCTGCAGCCAGGCAAGTAAGTGTGTGTGTAAGTGTGTGTGTAAGTGTGTGTGTAAGTGTGTGTGTAAGTGTGAGAGGGGAGGGCTTTCCCAGCAACTTTACTGGTGGCGGCCCCTACAACCTACGTTGCCCTGGGCCCCTACCAACTTTAATCCGGCCCTGAGTAGCAGCAACAGCCAAGTTGAAGCTTAAAATTGCAGACTTAGGTCAGGAGTCCAATGCTATGTCAGGAGTCCTATGCTATGTCAGGAGTCCAATGCTATGTCAGGAGTCCTATGCTATGTCAGGAGTCCTATGCTATGTCAGGAGTCCTATGTTATGTCAGGGGTCCTATGCGATGTCAGGAGTCCTATGCTATGTCAGGAGTCCTATGCTATGTCAGGAGTCCTATGCTATGTCAGGAGTCCTATGCTATGTCAGGAGTCCTATGCTATGTCAGGGGTCCTATGCTATGTCAGGGGTCCTATGCTATGTCAGGAGTCATATGCTATGTCAGATGACCTATGTATACTATGTCAGGTATCCTATGCTATGTCAGGAGTCCTATGCTATGTCAGGAGTGCTATGCTATATCAGGAGTCCTATGTTATGCCTGGTTTCCTATGCTATGTCAGGAGTCCTATGCTATGTCAGGAGTCCTATGCTATGTCAGGAGTCCTATGCTATGTCAGGAGTCCTATGCTATGTCAGGAGTCCTATGCTATGTCAGGAGTCCTATGCTATGTCAGGAGTGCTATGCTATGTCAAGTGTCCTGTGCTATGTCTGATCACCTATGCTATGTCAGGTGTCCTATGCTACGTCAGATGACCTATGCTATGTCAGGAGTGCTATGCTACGTCAGGAGTGCCATGCTACGTCAGGAGTGCCATGCTACGTCAGGAGTGCCATGCTACGTCAGGAGTGCCATGCTACGTCAGGAGTGCCATGCTACGTCAGGAGTGCTATGCTACGTCAGGAGTGCTATGCTACGTCAGGAGTGCTATGCTATGTCAGGAGTGCTATGCTATGTCAGGAGTGCTATGCTATGTCAGGAGTGCTATGCTATGTCAGGAGTCCTATGCTATGTCAGGAGTCCTATGCTATGTCAGGAGTGCTATGCTATGTCAGGTGTCCTGTGCTATGTCTGATCACCTATGCTATGTCAGGTGTCCTATGCTACGTCAGATGACCTATGCTATGTCAGGAGTGCCATGCTATGTCAGGAGTGCCATGCTACGTCAGGAGTGCCATTGCTACGTCAGGAGTGCTATGCTATGTCAGGAGTGCCATGCTATGTCAGGAGTGCTATGCTATGTCAGGAGTCCAGTGCTATGTCAGGAGTGTCATGTTATGTCAGGTGTCCTATGCTATGTCAGGAGTCCTATGTTATGTCAGGAGTCCAGTGCTATGTCAGGAGTGCTATGCTATGTCAGGAGTGCCATGCTATGTCAGGAGTGCTATGCTATGTCAGGAGTCCAGTGCTATGTCAGGAGTGTCATGTTATGTCAGGTGTCCTATGCTATGTCAGGAGTCCTATGTTATGTCAGGAGTCCAGTGCTATGTCAGGAGTGCTATGCTATGTCAGGAGTGCTATGCTATGTCAGGAGTGCTATGCTATGTCAGGTGTCCTGTGCTATGTCAGGAGTCCTATGCTATGTCAGGAGTCCTATGCTATGTCAGGTGTCCTATGTTAAGCCTGGAGTCCTATGCTATGTCAGGAGTCCTATGTTAAGCCAGGAGTCCTATGCTATGTCATGTGTCCTATGTTGAGCGAGGAGTCCTATGCTATGCCAGGAGTCCTATGCTATGCCAGGAGTCCTATGCTATGCCAGGAGTCCTATGCTATGCCAGGAGTCCTATGCTATGCCAGGAGTCCTATGCTATGCCAGGAGTCCTATGCTATGCCAGGAGTCCTATGCTATGCCAGGAGTCCTATGCTATGTCAGGAGTCCTATGCTATGTCAGGTGTCCTATGTTAAGCCAGGAGTCCTATGCTATGTCAGGTGTCCTATGTTGAGCCAGGAGTCCTATGCTATGTCAGGAGTCCTATGCTATGTCAGGAGTCCTATGCTATGTCAGGAGTCCTATGCTATGTCAGGAGTGCTATGCTATGTCAGGTGTCCTCTGTTGAGCCAGGAGTCCTATGCTATGTCAGGGGTCCTGTGCTATGTCAGGAGTCCTATGCTATGTCAGGAGTCCTATGCTATGTCTGGAGTCCTATGCTATGTCAGGTGTCCTGTGCTATGTCAGGGGTCCCGTGCTGTGTCAGGGGTCCCATGCTGTGTCAGGGGTCCCATGCTGTGTCAGGAGTCCCATGCTGTGTCAGGAGTCCCATGCTGTGTCAGGAGTCCCATGCTGTGTCAGGAGTCCCATGCTGTGTCAGGAGTCCCATGCAGTTTCAGGGGCCCTATGCTGTGTCAGGGTCCTATACTAGGTCAGGAGTCCTATGCTAGGTCAGGAGTCCTATGCTGTGGCAGGTGTCTTATGCTATGGCAGGTGTCCTATGCTATGTCAGGGTCCTATGCTATGTCAGGGTCCTATGCTATGTCAGGGTCCTATGCTAGGTCAGGAGTACTATGCTAGGTCAGGGGTCCTATGCTATGTCAGGGTCCTATGCTAGGTCAGGAGTACTATGCTAGGTCAGGTGTCCTATGCTGTGTCAGGGTCCTATGCTAGGTCAGGGGTCCTATGCTGTGTCAGGGGTCCTATGTTATGCCAGGGGTTCTATGCTATGTCAGGGGTTCTATGCTGTGGCAGGTGTCTTATGCTGTGGCAGGTGTCTTATGCTGTGGCAGGTGTCCTATGCTATGTCAGTAGTCCTACAGTACGCTTCATGTCAAGAGTCAATAAATGTATTTTTATTTTTAATTGGTTTAAGGTTTGGCCATGGCAGATTGCTGGACATAGCCTGTTACCGTAGAGTAGAGAAGGTGCCTAATTTGGCCCTATTTTGTGCTGTGAGGCATGCAATCTTATGTGGGAGCTTCACTAAATGCATATATGAAAAATGTAGAAATTGGCCATTAACCACATATTTGAATGTAAGTATGTATGTGACTGACGATACCTCGCACTGCTCAGTAACATAATTGTTACTGCAGTGTTTCCTTCTCACCTCAAATTTCTTCCGAGATGAGTCCTTATGCAATATTGATCTAATTCTGCCTGTTTAGTACAGCGGTGCAAGTAGAAATATTTTCTTAGTGGTACTGAGTGCTGAAAAATGAGCATGGTCACGTGTTGTGAGGGGGCATGGTCACATGCTGCTAGTGGGAGTGGCTACATGACACTAGCGGTGTAGCCACACGACAGACCCTTTTTGGGGGGTGGAATCTGGAGGCAAGGCTAAAAATATATAGTAATGCCTCCAGTATAATAGAAATATATAGTGATACCTCCAGTATAATAGAAATATATAGTGATACCTCCAGTATAATAGAAATATATAGTGATACCTCCAGTATAATAGAAATATATAGTGATACCTCCAGTATAATAGAAATATATAGTGATACCTCCAGTATAATAGAAATATATAGTGATACCTCCAGTATAATAGAAATATATAGTGATACCTTCAGTATAATAGAAATATATAGTAATGCCTCCAGTATAATAGAAATATACAGTGATACCTCCAGTATAATAGAAATATATAGTGATGCCCTCAATTTAATAACAATATATAGTAATGCCTCCATTATAACAGGAAAATACAGCCACTGCCGCACTCCCAGTAACCCTGACAAAGTGGGAGGAGCCGTCATGCTGCCAAGCACCGTGGTCTTGTTGCTTTGTGGCACATTATAATTATGGTGATGGCAAAGTGTGTGGCAGGTGGTATTGAGTTCCTGCTGCCAAATTCTCAAGGATACTCCGTACCCGAGCGTACCCGCATACTTGCACAGCTGGTTTAATATGAATCTAGCAATCCACAAGGTGCGTTTTAATCGAGCAAGCCAGACAAGCCTCTCAGTCCCCTCTGCCTGCTCAGTCAGAGAAACACAGAGGAGTCTGCTGCAGTAGAATGAGACAGAATATGAAGGATGTATTTAATTAGGTATCCAACCAGGCCCGCCATCAAGTGGGGACGGTGGGTACTGCAGTCCCGGGCCCGGACTGAGATGGGGCCCGGGTGCTTGTAGTCAGGACTCAGGATCAGGGACACAGGTCAGCTGCCTGCCTGCGCATCGACAGGCAGCAATGGAGAGACAGAGGCAGAGCCGCGGCCATATTCTTAATACAGAGCCGGCCGTGATCCAATCGGAGCTCACGGATCGGCAGCCAATCAGGAGCTACCATTCGGCAGCTCTTGATTGGCTACCGGTCCGTGAGCTACGATCGGCTCATGGCCGGCTCTGTATTAAGGATATGGGCACGGACCGCGGCTCTGCCTCTGTCCCTCCGTGGTTGTGTGACCTAGCCCCCTGATCCTGACTACAACCACCCCGGCCCCCTCAAAAGGTACAGTTTGGGGGATGCATGAGAGGAGGGGGAGCGGACAGTGGGGGTGAGGGGGGGGGGGGGGGGGCTGCCTAGTGAGGGTTCGTCCCGGGCCCCATCATTTCTGGTGGCAGCCGTGTATCCATCTACAGTAACTGCTGTAGATCAGGAATACACAGCCCTACATACAGAAATGCCAAACAGGCACTTTAAGATTCCAGTAACAGCGCCCACTGATATCACTTGGAAGCAAATTTGTTGCATTTTCATTCTCAAACTGTATACAAGTTCTGCCAGCAGTTTATATCATGCAAAGCAAACTCCCCACGCACAGTTACGAGCATGAGGAACCTCTATCACTTAGGTGCGATGGTGCTCAGGCCGCCAGCAGCCGCACAACTGCTCCTAGTTTACCAACAGTTGGTGAGTGCAAGCTTGACCAGCCCTGAACACATACCAATCGCATTACCAAACCCAATATATCAGGGATAACGCAGTATCTCTTCTTACGCCACATTTCTACACATAGGCCCTCATTCCGAGTTGTTCGCTCGCTAGCAGATTTTAGCAGCAGTCCACACGCTAGGCCGCCGCCCTCTGGGAGTGTATCTTAGCTTAGCAGAATTGCGAATAGAATAGCGATTAGAAATTTCTTAGCAGTTTCTGAGTAGCTCCAGACTTACTCCTACAGTGCGATCAGTTCAGTCAGTTTCGTTCCTGGTTTGACGTCACAAACACACCCAGCGTTCACCCAGACACTCCCCCGTTTCTCCAGACACTCCCGCGTTTTTCCCAGAAACGGCAGCGTTTTTTCGCACACACCCATAAAACGGCCAGTTTCCGCCCAGAAACACCCACTTCCTGTCAATCACACTCCGATCACCAGAACGATGACATTTCTTTGTTAGGCCGTGAGTAAAATACCAAACTTTTTTGCAAATTTACTTGGCGCAGGCGCACTGCGAACGTTGCGCATGCGCAGTTTGCAACTAATCGCTCCGTTGCGAAAAAATCTTACGAGCGAACAACTTGGAATGAGGGCCATAATACAGCATTCTGCATGGTACCGAGTAATGTTTTGAAGTCTCTGCTTTGTGTATTTTGAAAAACACATGACTGGACAAAAATGGTGACCTCTCTCTTCTGGCCTCTAGTGGTCATGGATGGATCTGTCCATTGTCATGATATACTTGTAGCCTCTAGTTCAAGTGTAACTTGAGTTGATTTTGTAACACAATGACAGGGCCAAAATGTGGAATTTTATCACCCATGGCAAGGCAGTAATTTGGCGCCCCCCATTTGTTATCAGGGGTGCTAGCCTAGTGGCACCCGCTGTATGCCAGCACCCTCTCCTCAATGCGAGGACCCTCTATCTCCAATGCCTGAACCCACCTCCCCAATGCCAGCAAACCCCCGGATAGTGGTTAGGTGATGGCAGCGGGCCGGACCATGGTACGTACGCCCCTAGCCATACCCCAGTAACAGTCCTGGGTGCAGGGATTTGTTCCCCCGGGGCAGCAGGAATGATGCGATTCAGCACCAATCGCGTCATCGGCCCCCACACCTCCCACTTTCACTAAAAGCTGAAGGGGGGTGCGGGCCAGATCCAGGACACTTGTCTGACTTTCCCGGGAGCCTGGATGGTCACTCGATTTTTGGGAGCCTCCTGGCCATACCGGGAGGGTAGGTGCGTCAGCTTTACACCCTGGTGATTATGTCGGGCCTGTACTGATAGCATGATGCTGTATATACATATATGGTTATATGTTGCCTTGTGACATGTGGTAGATGTTTTCAGGGGTGCCGACAGAGGTGCCAGGCCCAGGTAATGGGGGAATTGGGGGGTATGGCCAATGCAGGGAGGTGTGGCCAGCCCCCCTCTTTATGTAATGTTAAAAATAATAGTGCATTCCCCCTCCACAGGGGACACTTAAGGGTTGAGTGGATTAAGGTACCATTGTCCCTTCAGTTTACTCCCTATTGTCCAACACAGTATGCCAGGTAGCCAGGAGTAGGACCCAGTCAGAAATATTACTTCTCCGCAGTTAGTGTCAGATTTAGTATTTTGTTATTAGTATATATACAGCACACATGGTCATACAGCAGTGTAGAGGTGTATATTTCATGCTCTCCATGTAACACACACAATAGGGTTTACTTACAGACACGTTTGCAGACATAGAATAATTGCCTGGAAAAGCCAATAGCATTTCTGACATGCTATTGAACCATAGCTGCTATTTCAAATCTGTTTGCAGCAATAAACTTTTCAGCAAATTCTGATGTTGTTTGACATATTACACGATCCCCTTTCCATATGAAAAAATTGACTTAGATTCAAAATGGCCGATTTCAAGATTGCGCCCATGTTTGGTACATACCTAAAAAGATAGCTCACCTCACCCATAACTTACTGGAGTATTCAGTTTTCCCATTTACTGCACAGTTTTTGAAACAAAAGGGTGTACTGCGACTTTTGAATCACCCTGTGTATATGTATATGAATATACAGATGGGTCCATGTTTATTTTGAACTTTAGGATTAATTGAGACTGGGCAGTCAGACTTAATCCCCTGCTGTAATGACTTAATCCCCTGCTGTATTGTTCTCTGTATTGTTTTGAATCTGAGAAAAATATGTGAAGGGTTTATGTTAATAAACCATGTTGTACCTAGGCCCAGCAAACTAGCCAAGATAACCGTGGACCCATCTGTCTGTGTGGCTGTAGATACTCTGTTGGCTAGATGGGGCATCCATAGTTGTCTGGTTTGCTTAATGGCTGAGAGTTTATTAACTACAGTAATTGTCATATGAGTTTTGAAAGATTTGCCGTACAGCCATGATACTGTCTGAATATGACACATTGATTCTCAGTACAATCAATGTGTGATGCTTGCAAATAATCTTTGTATACGGAAGCTTGTCTTGATAAAGATCCTGAATATAGGATCGAAACGTCGACCACATTAAGCCTGATTTCGACGGAAATAAAGTTATTATGAAATTGAGTCTGCTGAAGACATTCTGATTGGATGAGTGCGCCTCCACATTGTTGGACTCTCTCTCTCTCTCTCTCTCTCTCTCTCTCTCTCTCTATATATATATATATATATATAAAAATACTGTGAAATATTGGGATATTGCCTATCTCTTCAGCAGAAAACAAAGTGTATATTCCCACGGAATTCACGGCTCCGTTAAGTGCAAACATCTCTGTTTTACTTTCGAGCATATAGCTCATATATCAATTATTCATTTTAGAATATATTGTCCTCTCTCATTTTTACCTATCATGAGTAAGGAGAGATACGGTGTGGAAATCCATTGACCTATTGTGGGACTCAAGAATATTCCAAATCAATGAGAATTTAGTTTTGCAGTTTTTATGAAGGATCAATGTATTGATAGAGAGAAGACTGATGGGAGGTGAGGGAAGGCTCTAGTTCAGAAAAGTTGTTTTTCACTTTGTGATAAGGATGGTAGGGGGGATTTGGATGGCATAGCTGGAATTAAATTTATTTGATTTAAGGAAACTTTTTATTGAACTAATTTGGAATAGAACATTTACTGTGGGTAGCGATGACCTTATTATACCTTTGGTGCCATTATTGTGTGAAGAGCTGCATATGGGGGGTCATTCCGAGTTGTTCGCTCGTTGCCGATTTTCGCAACGGAGCGATTAAGGCAAAAATGCGCATGCGCATGGTACGCAGTGCGCATGCGCTAAGTATTTTTGCACAAAACTTAGTAGATTTACTCACGGCCGAACGAAGATTTTTCATCGTTGAAGTGATCGGAGTGTGATTGACAGGAAGTGGGTGTTTCTGGGCGGAAACTGACGGTTTTGTGGGAGTGTGCGGAAAAACGCAGGCGTGCCAGGATAAAACGCGGGAGTGTCTGGTGAAACACGCAGGGCGTGTTTGTGACGTCAAACCAGGAACGAAACGGGCTGAGCTGATTGCAGTGTAGGAGTAAGTCTCGAGCTACTCAGAAACTGCTAAGAATTTTTTATTCGCAATTCTGCTAATCTTTCGTTCGCTATTCTGCTAAGCTAAGATACACTCCCAGAGGGCGGAGGCCTAGCATGTGCAAAGCTGCTAAAAGCAGCTAGCGAGCGAACAACTCGGAATGAGGGCCCATGGTGTACAGTCCAGTCACTCAGAAAGGAAGGAGCGGAGAGGTTGGAACACTTTAAGTTCCACCTTATCCTTCAACAAGAGAACTGGCTGCTGATTCATTAGTAGCAACGTGTTTCACTAGTGGCGGACATACCAGAGAGTGGTCACCCTGGGAAAAGGCATTGTGACACTAATTTTGGTTCTTTAAGAATTTTGTTTTTAAGAAGAGAACTTTGGGGTGATAGACTTACAAACCAGAGTGCAAAGTATGTTAAATCTAGAGATGAGCGGGTTCGGTTTCTCTGAATCCGAACCCGCCCGAACTTCATGTTTTTTTACACGGGTCCGAGCGACTCGGATCTTCCCGCCTTGCTCGGTTAACCCAAGCGCGCCCGAACGTCATCATCACGCTGTCGGATTCTCGCGAGGCTCGGATTCTATCGCGAGACTCGGATTCTATATAAGGAGCCGCGCGTCGCGGCCATTTTCACACGTGCATTGAGATTGATAGGGAGAGGACGTGGCTGGCGTCCTCTCCGTTTAGAAATTAAAATAGATAGGAGAGTGAGAGTGAGACACTTCATTTACTTACTGGAGCTTAGGAGGAGTTATACTAGTGACTGATGACCAGTGACCTGACCACCAGTGCAGTTTTATCATTTATTATTATTTAATAATCCGTTCTGTTCTTGTTCTCTGCCTGAAAAAAACGATACACAGTGACTCAGTCACACTCACATACCATATCTGTGCTCAGCCCAGTGTGCTGCATCATCTATGTATAATATCTGACTGTGCTCACACAGCTTAATTGTGGGGGAGACTGGGGAGCAGTTATAGGTTATAGCAGGAGCCAGGAGTACATATTAAACAGTGCACACTTTTGCTGCCAGAGTGCCACTGCCAGTGTGACTGACCACTGACCACTGTGACCAGTGACCTGACCACACTGACCACCAGTATAGTATATTGTGATTGTCTGCCTGAAAAAGTACACTCGTCGTGTGACTTGTGTGGTGTTTTTTTATTCTATAAAAATTAAAAAACTCATTCTGCTGACAGACAGTGTCCAGCAGGTCCGTCATTATATAATATATACCTGTCCGGCTGCGTAAGTGATATATATATATTTTTTATATCATTATTTATCATCCAGTCTATACTAGCAGCAGACACAGTACGGTAGTTCACGGCTGTAGCTACCTCTGTGTCGGCACTCGGCAGTCCATCCATAATTGTATACCACCTACCCGTGGTTTTTTTTTTCTTTCTTCTTTATACATACTACATCTCATTATCATCCAGTCTATATTAGCAGCAGACACAGTACAGTACGGTAGTCCACGGCTGTAGCTACCTCTGTGTCGGCACTCGGCAGTCCATCCATAATTGTATACCACCTACCCGTGGTTTTTTTTTTCTTTCTTCTTTATACATACTACATCTCATTATCATCCAGTCTATATTAGCAGCAGACACAGTACAGTATGGTAGTCCACGGCTGTAGCTACCTCTGTGTCGGCACTCGGCAGTCCATCCATAATTGTATACCACCTACCCGTGGTTTTTTTTTTCTTTCTTCTTTATACATACTACATCTCATTATCATCCAGTCTATATTAGCAGCAGACACAGTACAGTACGGTAGTCCACGGCTGTAGCTATCTCTGTGTCGGCACTCGGCAGTCCATCCATAATTGTATACCACCAACCCGTGGTTTTTTTTTCTTTCTTCTTTATACATACTACATCTCATTATCAACCAGTCTATATTAGCAGCAGACACAGTACGGTAGTCCACGGCTGTAGCTACCTCTGTGTCGGCACTCGGCAGTCCATCCATAATTGTATACCACCTACCCGTGGTTTTTTTTTTCTTTCTTCTTTATACATACTACATCTCATTATCAACCAGTCTATATTAGCAGCAGACACAGTACGGTAGTTCACGGCTGTAGCTACCTCTGTGTCGGCACTCGGCAGTCCATCCATAATTGTATACCACCTACCCGTGGTTTTTTTTTCTTTCTTCTTTATACATACTACATCTCATTATCAACCAGTCTATATTAGCAGCAGACACAGTACGGTAGTTCACGGCTGTAGCTACCTCTGTGTCGGCACTCGGCAGTCCATCCATAATTGTATACCACCTACCTGTGGTTTTTTTTTTCTTTCTTCTTTATACATACTACATCTCATTATCAACCAGTCTATATTAGCAGCAGACACAGTACAGTACGGTAGTCCACGGCTGTAGCTACCTCTGTGTCGGCACTCGGCAGTCCATCCATAATTGTATACCACCTACCCGTGGTTTTTTTTTTCTTTCTTCTTTATACATACTACATCTCATTATCATCCAGTCTATATTAGCAGCAGACACAGTACAGTACGGTAGTCCACGGCTGTAGCTATCTCTGTGTCGGCACTCGGCAGTCCATCCATAATTGTATACCACCTACCCGTGGTTTTTTTTTTCTTTCTTCTTTATACATACTACATCTCATTATCAACCAGTCTATATTAGCAGCAGACACAGTACAGTACGGTAGTCCACGGCTGTAGCTACCTCTGTGTCGGCACTCGGCAGTCCATCCATAATTGTATACCACCTACCCGTGGTTTTTTTTTCTTTCTTCTTTATACATACTACATCTCATTATCAACCAGTCTATATTAGCAGTAGACACAGTACGGTAGTTCACGGCTGTAGCTACCTCTGTGTCGGCACTCGGCAGTCCATCCATAATTGTATACCACCTACCCGTGGTTTTTTTTTCTTTCTTCTTTATACATACTACATCTCATTATCAACCAGTCTATATTAGCAGCAGACACAGTACAGTACGGTAGTCCACGGCTGTAGCTACCTCTGTGTCGGCACTCGGCAGTCCATCCATAATTGTATACCACCTACCCGTGGTTTTTTTTTTTTTTTTTCTTTATACATACTACATCTCATTATCATCCAGTCTATATTAGCAGCAGACACAGTACAGTACGGTAGTCCACGGCTGTAGCTACCTCTGTGTCGGCACTCGGCAGTCCATCCATAATTGTATACCACCTACCCGTGGTTTTTTTTTTCTTTCTTCTTTATACATACTACATCTCATTATCATCCAGTCTATATTAGCAGCAGACACAGTACAGTACGGTAGTCCACGGCTGTAGCTATCTCTGTGTCGGCACTCGGCAGTCCATCCATAATTGTATACCACCAACCCGTGGTTTTTTTTTTCTTTCTTCTTTATACATACTACATCTCATTATCAACCAGTCTATATTAGCAGCAGACACAGTACGGTAGTCCACGGCTGTAGCTACCTCTGTGTCGGCACTCGGCAGTCCATCCATAATTGTATACCACCTACCCGTGGTTTTTTTTTTCTTTCTTCTTTATACATACTACATCTCATTATCAACCAGTCTATATTAGCAGCAGACACAGTACGGTAGTTCACGGCTGTAGCTACCTCTGTGTCGGCACTCGGCAGTCCATCCATAATTGTATACCACCTACCCGTGGTTTTTTTTTCTTTCTTCTTTATACATACTACATCTCATTATCAACCAGTCTATATTAGCAGCAGACACAGTACAGTACGGTAGTCCACGGCTGTAGCTACCTCTGTGTCGGCACTCGGCAGTCCATCCATAATTGTATACCACCTACCCGTGGTTTTTTTTTTCTTTCTTCTTTATACATTCTACATCTCATTATCAACCAGTCTATATTAGCAGCAGACACAGTACGGTAGTCCACGGCTGTAGCTACCTCTGTGTCGGCACTCGGCAGTCCATCCATTATTGTATACCACCTACCCGTGGTTTTTTTTTCTTTCTTCTTTATACATACTACATCTCATTATCAACCAGTCTATATTAGCAGCAGACACAGTACGGTAGTCCACGGCTGTAGCTACCTCTGTGTCGGCACTCGGCAGTCCATCCATAATTGTATACCACCTACCTGTGTTTTTTTTTTCTTTCTTCTTTATACATACTACATCTCATTATCAACCAGTCTATATTAGCAGCAGACACAGTACGGTAGTTCACGGCTGTAGCTACCTCTGTGTCGGCACTCGGCAGTCCATCCATAATTGTATACCACCTACCTGTGGTTTTTTTTTTCTTTCTTCTTTATACATACTACATCTCATTATCAACCAGTCTATATTAGCAGCAGACACAGTACAGTACGGTAGTCCACGGCTGTAGCTACCTCTGTGTCGGCACTCGGCAGTCCATCCATAATTGTATACCACCTACCCGTGGTTTTTTTTTTCTTTCTTCTTTATACATACTACATCTCATTATCATCCAGTCTATATTAGCAGCAGACACAGTACAGTACGGTAGTCCACGGCTGTAGCTATCTCTGTGTCGGCACTCGGCAGTCCATCCATAATTGTATACCACCTACCCGTGGTTTTTTTTTCTTTCTTCTTTATACATACTACATCTCATTATCAACCAGTCTATATTAGCAGCAGACACAGTACAGTACGGTAGTCCACGGCTGTAGCTACCTCTGTGTCGGCACTCGGCAGTCCATCCATAATTGTATACCACCTACCCGTGGTTTTTTTTTCTTTCTTCTTTATACATACTACATCTCATTATCAACCAGTCTATATTAGCAGCAGACACAGTACGGTAGTTCACGGCTGTAGCTACCTCTGTGTCGGCACTCGGCAGTCCATCCATAATTGTATACCACCTACCCGTGGTTTTTTTTTCTTTCTTCTTTATACATACTACATCTCATTATCAACCAGTCTATATTAGCAGCAGACACAGTACAGTACGGTAGTCCACGGCTGTAGCTACCTCTGTGTCGGCACTCGGCAGTCCATCCATAATTGTATACCACCTACCCGTGGTTTTTTTTTTTCTTTCTTCTTTATACATACTACATCTCATTATCATCCAGTCTATATTAGCAGCAGACACAGTACAGTACGGTAGTCCACGGCTGTAGCTACCTCTGTGTCGGCACTCGGCAGTCCATCCATAATTGTATACCACCTACCCGTGGTTTTTTTTTTTTTCTTCTTTATACATACTACATCTCATTATCAACCAGTCTATATTAGCAGCAGACACAGTACGGTAGTTCACGGCTGTAGCTACCTCTGTGTCGGCACTCGGCAGTCCATCCATAATTGTATACTAGTATCCATCCATCTCCATTGTTTACCTGAGGTGCCTTTTAGTTGTGCCTATTAAAATATGGAGAACAAAAATGTTGAGGTTCCAAAATTAGGGAAAGATCAAGATCCACTTCCACCTCGTGCTGAAGCTGCTGCCACTAGTCATGGCCGAGACGATGAAATGCCAGCAACGTCGTCTGCCAAGGCCGATGCCCAATGTCATAGTACAGAGCATGTCAAATCCAAAACACCAAATATCAGTAAAAAAAGGACTCCAAAACCTAAAATAAAATTGTCGGAGGAGAAGCGTAAACTTGCCAATATGCCATTTACCACACGGAGTGGCAAGGAACGGCTGAGGCCCTGGCCTATGTTCATGGCTAGTGGTTCAGCTTCGCATGAGGATGGAAGCACTCAGCCTCTCGCTAGAAAACTGAAAAGACTCAAGCTGGCAAAAGCACCGCAAAGAACTGTGCGTTCTTCGAAATCCCAAATCCACAAGGAGAGTCCAATTGTGTCGGTTGCGATGCCTGACCTTCCCAACACTGGACGTGAAGAGCATGCACCTTCCACCATTTGCACGCCCCCTGCAAGTGCTGGAAGGAGCACCCGCAGTCCAGTTCCTGATAGTCAGATTGAAGATGTCAGTGTTGAAGTACACCAGGATGAGGAGGATATGGGTGTTGCTGGCGCTGGGGAGGAAATTGACCAGGAGGATTCTGATGGTGAGGTGGTTTGTTTAAGTCAGGCACCCGGGGAGACACCTGTTGTCCGTGGGAGTAATATGGCCACTGACATGCCTGGTGAAAATACCAAAAAAATCAGCTCTTCGGTGTGGAAGTATTTCAACAGAAATGCGGACAACAGGTGTCAAGCCGTGTGTTGCCTTTGTCAAGCTGTAATAAGAAGGGGTAAGGACGTTAACCACCTCGGAACATCCTCCCTTATACGTCACCTGCAGCGCATTCATAATAAGTCAGTGACAAGTTCAAAAACTTTGGGCGACAGCGGAAGCAGTCCACTGACCAGTAAATCCCTTCCTCTTGTAACCAAGCTCACGCAAACCACCCCACCAACTCCCTCAGTGTCAATTTCCTCCTTCCCCAGGAATGCCAATAGTCCTGCAGGCCATGTCACTGGCAATTCTGACGAGTCCTCTCCTGCCTGGGATTCCTCCGATGCATCCTTGCGTGTAACGCCTACTGCTGCTGGCGCTGCTGTTGTTGCTGCTGGGAGTCGATGGTCATCCCAGAGGGGAAGTCGTAAGCCCACTTGTACTACTTCCAGTAAGCAATTGACAGTTCAACAGTCCTTTGCGAGGAAGATGAAATATCACAGCAGTCATCCTACTGCAAAGCGGATAACTGAGGCCTTGGCATCCTGGGTGGTGAGAAACGTGGTTCCGGTATCCATCATTACTGCAGAGCCAACTAGAGACTTGTTGGAGGTACTGTGTCCCCGCTACCAAATACCATCTAGGTTCCATTTCTCTAGGCAGGCGATACCGAAAATGTACACAGACCTCAGAAAAAGAGTCACCAGTGTCCTAAAAAATGCAGCTGTACCCAATGTCCACTTAACCACGGACATGTGGACAAGTGGAGCAGGGCAGGGTCAGGACTATATGACTGTGACAGCCCACTGGGTAGATGTATGGACTCCCGCCGCAAGAACAGCAGCGGCGGCACCAGTGGCAGCATCTCGCAAACGCCAACTCTTTCCTAGGCAGGCTACGCTTTGTATCACCGGTTTCCAGAATACGCACACAGCTGAAAACCTCTTACGGCAACTGAGGAAGATCATCGCGGAATGGCTTACCCCAATTGGACTCTCCTGTGGATTTGTGGCATCGGACAACGCCAGCAATATTGTGTGTGCATTAAATATGGGCAAATTCCAGCACGTCCCATGTTTTGCACATACCTTGAATTTGGTGGTGCAGAATTTTTTAAAAAACGACAGGGGCGTGCAAGAGATGCTGTCGGTGGCCAGAAGAATTGCGGGACACTTTCGGCGTACAGGCACCACGTACAGAAGACTGGAGCACCACCAAAAACTACTGAACCTGCCCTGCCATCATCTGAAGCAAGAAGTGGTAACGAGGTGGAATTCAACCCTCTATATGCTTCAGAGGTTGGAGGAGCAGCAAAAGGCCATTCAAGCCTATACAATTGAGCACGATATAGGAGGTGGAATGCACCTGTCTCAAGCGCAGTGGAGAATGATTTCAACGTTGTGCAAGGTTCTGATGCCCTTTGAACTTGCCACACGTGAAGTCAGTTCAGACACTGCCAGCCTGAGTCAGGTCATTCCCCTCATCAGGCTTTTGCAGAAGAAGCTGGAGACATTGAAGGAGGAGCTAACACGGAGCGATTCCGCTAGGCATGTGGGACTTGTGGATGGAGCCCTTAATTCGCTTAACAAGGATTCACGGGTGGTCAATCTGTTGAAATCAGAGCACTACATTTTGGCCACCGTGCTCGATCCTAGATTTAAAGCCTACCTTGGATCTCTCTTTACGGCAGACACAAGTCTGCTGGGGTTGAAAGACCTGCTGGTGAGAAAATTGTCAAGTCAAGCGGAACGCGACCTGTCAACATCTCCTCCTTCACATTCTCCCGCAACTGGGGGTGCGAGGAAAAGGCTCAGAATTCCGAGCCCACCCGCTGGCGGTGATGCAGGGCAGTCTGGAGCGACTGCTGATGCTGACATCTGGTCCGGACTGAAGGACCTGACAACGATTACGGACATGTCGTCTACTGTCACTGCATATGATTCTCTCAACATTGAAAGAATGGTGGAGGATTATATGAGTGACCGCATCCAAGTAGGCACGTCACACAGTCCGTACTTATACTGGCAGGAAAAAGAGGCAATTTGGAGGCCCTTGCACAAACTGGCTTTATTCTACCTAAGTTGCCCTCCCACAAGTGTGTACTCCGAAAGAGTGTTTAGTGCCGCCGCTCACCTTGTCAGCAATCGGCGTACGAGGTTACATCCAGAAAATGTGGAGAAGATGATGTTCATTAAAATGAATTATAATCAATTCCTCCGCGGAGACATTGACCAGCAGCAATTGCCTCCACAAAGTACACAGGGAGCTGAGATGGTGGATTCCAGTGGGGACGAATTGATAATCTGTGAAGAGGGGGATGTACACGGTGATATATCAGAGGATGATGATGAGGTGGACATCTTGCCTCTGTAGAGCCAGTTTGTGCAAGGAGAGATTAATTGCTTCTTTTTTGGTGGGGGTCCAAACCAACCCGTCATATCAGTCACAGTCGTGTGGCAGACCCTGTCACTGAAATGATGGGTTGGTTAAAGTGTGCATGTCCTGTTTATACAACATAAGGGTGGGTGGGAGGGCCCAAGGACAATTCCATCTTGCACCTCTTTTTTCTTTAATTTTTCTTTGCGTCATGTGCTGTTTGGGGAGTGTTTTTTGGAAGGGCCATCCTGCGTGACACTGCAGTGCCACTCCTAGATGGGCCCGGTGTTTGTGTCGGCCACTGGGGTCGCTTATCTTACTCACACAGCTACCTCATTGCGCCTCTTTTTTTCTTTGCGTCATGTGCTGTTTGGGGAGTGTTTTTTGGAAGGGCCATCCTGCGTGACACTGCAGTGCCACTCCTAGATGGGCCCGGTGTTTGTGTCGGCCACTAGGGTCGCTTATCTTACTCACACAGCTACCTCATTGCGCCTCTTTTTTTCTTTGCGTCATGTGCTGTTTGGGGAGGGTTTTTTGGAAGGGACATCCTGCGTGACACTGCAGTGCCACTCCTAGATGGGCCCGGTGTTTGTGTCGGCCACAAGGGTCGCTTATCTTACTCACACAGTCAGCTACCTCATTGCGCCTCTTTTTTTCTTTGCGTCATGTGCTGTTTGGGGAGGGTTTTTTGGAAGGGCCATCCTGCGTGACACTGCAGTGCCACTCCTAGATGGGCCCGGTGTTTGTGTCGGCCACTAGGGTCGCTTATCTTACTCACACAGCTACCTCATTGCGCCTCTTTTTTTCTTTGCGTCATGTGCTGTTTGGGGAGGGTTTTTTGGAAGGGACATCCTGCGTGACACTGCAGTGCCACTCCTAGATGGGCCCGGTGTTTGTGTCGGCCACTAGGGTCGATTATCTTACTCACACAGCTACCTCATTGCGCCTCTTTTTTTCTTTGCGTCATGTGCTGTTTGGGGAGGGTTTTTTGGAAGGGACATCCTGCGTGACACTGCAGTGCCACTCCTAGATGGGCCCGGTGTTTGTGTCGGCCACTAGGGTCGCTTATCTTACTCACACAGCTACCTCATTGCGCCTCTTTTTTTCTTTGCGTCATGTGCTGTTTGGGGAGGGTTTTTTGGAAGGGACATCCTGCGTGACACTGCAGTGACACTCCTAGATGGGCCCGGTGTTTGTGTCGGCCACTAGGGTCGCTTATCTTACTCACACAGCTACCTCATTGCGCCTCTTTTTTTCTTTGCGTCATGTGCTGTTTGGGGAGGGTTTTTTGGAAGGGACATCCTGCGTGACACTGCAGTGCCACTCCTAGATGGGCCAGGTGTTTGTGTCGGCCACTAGGGTCGCTTAGCTTAGTCATCCAGCGACCTCGGTGCAAATTTAGGACTAAAAATAATATTGTGAGGTGTGAGGTATTCAGAATAGACTGAAAATGAGTGGAAATGATGGTTTTTGAGGTTAATAATACTTTGGGATCAAAATGACCCCCAAATTCAATGATTTAAGCTGTTTTTTAGGTTTTTTGGAAAAAAACACCCGAATCCAAAACACACCCGAATCCGACAAAAAAAATTCGGTTAGGTTTTGCCAAAACGCGGTCGAACCCAAAACACGGCCGCGGAACCGAACCCAAAACCAAAACACAAAACCCGAAAAATTTCCGGCGCTCATCTCTAGTTAAATCTCGCACTATGGGGGTCATGCCAAGTTGATCGGTCGCTGCCGATTTTCACAGCTAGCGATCAGGTGCAAAAACAGCTTTTATGCACATGCGTATGCCCCGCAATGCGCACGCGCGTCATATGGGTACAAAGCCCTTTGTGCTTGTGCACAGGTTCTAGCGAAGTTTTCAGTCACACTGATGGCCGCAAGAAGATTGACAGGAAGAGGGCGTTTCTGGGTGTCAACTGACCGTTTTCAGGGAGTGTTTGCAAAAACACAGGCATGGCTGAAAAAACGCAGGCGTGGCTGGGCGCAGTGGCGGATTTAGCGGGGGGCGATTAGGGCGAACGCCCCCCCTACATGTACCGGCACCGGGATGGAGGCCGGGTCCCGCTGCGGTGGTGGGAAAGGGGTGGAGAGCGGTGCAGCGCAGCGGGGGAAGGGCAGAGAGAGAGAGAGCGTCCTGACACGCGTACAGCGGCCTCTGTTTTTACCACGCCCCCTCCTCCCTGTACGCGCGTCATGACGCTCTCTCCCCGCCGCGCTGCACAGCTCTCCACCCCGTTCCCAATACCGCGCCGCGCTGCACAGCTCTCCACCCCGTTCCCAATACCGCGGCGGGACCCGGCCTCAGCAGGCTCCATTCACTGTCAGGTGTGTGTGTGTGTGAGTGCGTGTCTGTCAGGTGTGTGTGTGAGTGTGTGTCTGTCAGGTGTGTGTGTCTGTCAGGTGTGTGTGTGTGTGTGTGTGTGTGTGTGTGTGTGTGTGTGTGTGTGTGTGTGTGTGTGTGTGTGTGTGTGTGTGAATTTCGCCTCATACATTGTGCTATAATGTGCATTTAGGATCATTCTGTGTGATATAATGTGCATTTAGGATCATTCAGTGTGCTATAATGTGCATTTAGGATCATTTAGTGTGCTATAATGTGCATTTAGGATCATTCAGTGTGCTATAATGTGCATTTAGGATCATTCAGAGTGCTATAATGTGCATTTAGGATCATTCAGTGTGCTATAATGTGCATTTAGGATCATTCAGTGTGCTATAATGTGCATTTAGGATCATTCAGTGTGCTATAATGTGAATTTCGGATCATTCTGCGTGCTATGATGTGCATTTCGGATCATTCTGCGTGCTATGATGTGCATTTCGGATCATTCAGTGTGCTATGATGTGCATTTCGGATCATTCTGCGTGCTATGATGTGCATTTCGGATCATTCTGCGTGCTATGATGTGCATTTAGGATCATTCTGCGTGCTATGATGTGCATTTCGGATCATTCAGTGTGCTATGATTTGAATTTCGGATCATTCAGTGTGCTATGATGTGAATTTCGGATCATTCTGCGCGCTATAATGTGCATTTAGGATCATTCTGCGTGCTATGATGTGAATTTTGGCTCATTCTGCGTGCTATGATGTGAATTTCGGATCATTCTGCGTGCTATAATGTGCATTTAGGATCATTCTGCATGCTATGATGTGAATTTTGGCTCATTCTGCGTGCTATGATGTGAATTTCGGATCATTCTGCGTGCTATGATGTGCATTTCGGATCATTCTGCGTGCTATGATGTGCATTTCGGATCATTCTGCGTGCTATGATGTGCATTTAGGATCATTCTGCGTGCTATGATGTGCATTTCGGATCATTCTGCGTGCTATGATGTGCATTTCGGATCATTCTGCGTGCTATGATGTGCATTTCGGATCATTCTGCGTGCTATGATGTGCATTTCGGATCATTCTGCGTGCTATGATGTGCATTTAGGATCATTCTGCGTGCTATGATGTGCATTTAGGATCATTCAGTGTGCTATGATTTGAATTTCGGATCATTCAGTGTGCTATGATGTGAATTTCGGATCATTCTGCGCGCTATAATGTGCATTTAGGATCATTCTGCGTGCTATGATGTGAATTTTGGCTCATTCTGCGTGCTATGATGTGAATTTCGGATCATTCTGCGTGCTATGATGTGCATTTCGGATCATTCTGCGTGCTATGATGTGCATTTAGGATCATTCAGTGTGCTATGATTTGAATTTCGGATCATTCAGTGTGCTATGATGTGAATTTCGGATCATTCTGCGCGCTATAATGTGCATTTAGGATCATTCTGCGTGCTATGATGTGAATTTTGGCTCATTCTGCGTGCTATGATGTGAATTTCGGATCATTCAGTGTGCTATGATGTGCATTTCGGATCATTCTGCGTGCTATGATGTGCATTTAGGATCATTCTGCGTGCTATGATGTGCATTTCGGATCATTCAGTGTGCTATGATGTGAATTTCGGATCATTCTGCGCGCTATAATGTGCATTTAGGATCATTCTGCGTGCTATGATGTGAATTTTGGCTCATTCTGCGTGCTATGATGTGAATTTCGGATCATTCTGCGTGCTATGATGTGCATTTAGGATCATTCTGCGTGCTATGATGTGCATTTCGGATCATTCTGCGTGCTATGATGTGCATTTCGGATCATTCTGCGTGCTATGATGTGCATTTCGGATCATTCTGCGTGCTATGATGTGCATTTCGGATCATTCTGCGTGCTATGATGTGCATTTAGGATCATTCTGCGTGCTATGATGTGCATTTCGGATCATTCTGCGTGCTATGATGTGCATTTAGGATCATTCAGTGTGCTATGATGTGCATTTAGGATCATTCTGCGTGCTATGATGTGCATTTAGGATCATTCAGTGTGCTATAATGTGCATTTAGGATCATTCTGCGTGCTATGATGTGCATTTCGGATCATTCTGCGTGCTATGATGTGCATTTCGGATCATTCTGCGTGCTACGATGTGCATTTCGGATCATTCTGCGTGCTATGATGTGCATTTCGGATCATTCTGCGTGCTATGATGTGCATTTCGGATCATTCTGCGTGCTATGATGTGCATTTCGGATCATTCTGCGTGCTATGATGTGCATTTCGGATCATTCAGTGTGCTATGATGTGAATTTCGGATCATTCAGTGTGCTATGATGTGCATTTCGGATCATTCTGCGTGCTATGATGTGCATTTAGGATCATTCTGCATGCTATAATGTGCATTTCGGATCATTCAGTGTGCTATGATGTGAATTTCGGATCATTCAGTGTGCTATGATGTGAATTTCGGATCATTCTGCATGCTATAATGTGCATTTAGGATCATTCTGCGTGCTATGATGTGAATTTTGGCTCATTCTGCGTGCTATGATGTGAATTTCGGATCATTCTGCATGCTATGATGTGCATTTAGGATCATTCTGCGTGCTATGATGTGCATTTCGGATCATTCTGCGTGCTATGATGTGCATTTCGGATCATTCTGCGTGCTATGATGTGCATTTCGGATCATTCTGCGTGCTATGATGTGCATTTAGGATCATTCTGCGTGCTATGATGTGCATTTCGGATCATTCTGCGTGCTATGATGTGCATTTCGGATCATTCTGCGTGCTATGATGTGCATTTCGGATCATTCTGCGTGCTATGATGTGCATTTCGGATCATTCTGCGTGCTATGATGTGCATTTAGGATCATTCTGCGTGCTATGATGTGCATTTCGGATCATTCAGTGTGCTATGATGTGAATTTCGGATCATTCAGTGTGCTATGATGTGAATTTCGGATCATTCTGCGTGCTATGATGTGAATTTTGGCTCATTCTGCGTGCTATGATGTGAATTTTGGCTCATTCTGCATGCTATGATGTGAATGTCGGCTCATACAGTGTGCTATAATGTGAATTTTGGCTCATTCACTGTGCTATAATGTGAATTTCAGATCATACTGTGTGCTACAATGTGAATTTCGGCTCATTCTGTGTGCTGTAGAAACAGAATTTGTCGGCAGATAAGAACCACTTGGCCCATCTAGTCTGGCCCTTTTTTTTTTTTTTTTACATTATTTTTATCTCTAACCTTATCTGATCCTTATTTCTTTGTAAGAATATCCTTATGTCTATCCCATGCATGTTTAAATTGCCCTACTGTCTTAGCCTCTACCACCTCTGATGGAAGGAATGGTGATTCGCCAGTCTGTATCACCAGTGCGCAGGGTTCTCTCCACTAACTGGCAACATTTTATTAGTAATGGCAACAATAGGAAATTTTAGAAGCGAACGGGAAGGGCATTACTAAGTGGGAGGGGCTATGATTAGGGGGAGGAGTCATAATTCTTAAACCGCCCCCCCTAAAAGTTAAGTCTAGATCCGCCACTGGCTGGGCGTTCGCTGGGCGGCAGTATGACGTCAAATCCGGACACAAATAGGCTGAAGTGATCGCAAGCGCTGAGTAGGTTCAGGGCTACTCTGAAACTGCACAAACTGTTTTTGCAGAGCTCGGCTGCACATGCGTTCGCACTTCTGCTAAGCTAAAATAGACTCCCCAGTGGGCGGAGGCATAGCGTTTGCACAGCTGCTAAAACTAGCTAGCAAGCGATCTACTTGGAATGACCCCCTATGGGCCTAATTCAGAGTTGATCGCAGCAGCAAATTTGTTAGCAGTTGGGAAAAGCCATGTGCACTGCAGGTGGGGCAGATATAACATGTGCAGAGAGAATTAGGTTTGGGTGGGGTGTGTGAAAACTGAAAACTAAATTGCAGTGTAAAAATAAAGCAGCCAGTATTTACCCTGCACAGGAACAATATAACCCACCCAAATCCAACTCTCGCTGCAAATGTTATATCTGCCCCCCCCCCCCCAGTGCACATGGTTTTGCCCAGCTGCTAACAAATTTGCTGCTGCGATCAACTCTGAATTACCCCCAATTTGTGCTATAGGGGCCCATTTACCAATGATCGCACATGCAGTGCAATCCTGGGAGCTAATATCGCGCCCAAATCGCATTGCATAATGCGGTCATATCGGGTGGATGTACTGTATCACCCGCCACGTGTGCTGCACAGCAGGGACGTGCAGTCAGGGGAGGCAGGGGAGGCAGTGCCTCCCCTGTCATCATTAATGATTAAATAATACAAAGAAGATACTTATGACACATATTATGTGTCATAAGTATCTTCTTTAGCCTTTACTGTATTTTTTATCATTTTTACCTTATTTAAAAATGCTTTTAAGGTATGTCAGAGGCACCGCTCTTGGTGCCTCCCGCTATCTGTGAGAAAGGACCGGAAGCGGGGGGCCGGGCCAAGCATTGGGCGGTGAAAGCCCATTAAAAAAAGAAGCAAAAGCGGCACTTACTGTAAGTGCCGCTTTGACAGGGGCGTGCTTTCAGCCCATATGAGAGCACGCCCCTGTCACTAATACACTGCTCCCGAGTCCCTGCCTACAAGCTCCAGCAGCCAGCTCACCCCCTCCCCTCTACTTCTCTACCGGTGTCAGCTCCACCCCTATCCCCACGCAGGTGCGCACCTCCCCGGCTGATGCCGCTGACCTCACCGGCCCTGCTGCCGGCTCACCTCTCCGCTGCCGCCGGTCCCCGCAAGTACTGACGGTAAGGACCCGCTGACCTCACCGGCCCTGCTGCCGGCTCACCTCTCCGCTACCGCCGGTCCCCGCAAGTACTGACTGTAAGGACCCGCTGACCTCACCGGCCCTGCTGCCGGCTCACCTCTCCGCTGCCGCCGGTCCCCGCAAGTACTGACGGTAAGGACCCGCTGACCTCACCGGCCCTGCTGCCGGCTCACCTCTCCGCTGCCGCCGGTCCCCGCAAGTTGTGACAGTAAGGACCCGAGAGGCTGAGCTGAGGCAGGGGCATGGTGCGGGGCGCAGGGCAGAGCCAGATGTGCTGAGAGGAGGGAGAGCTGCTGCCGGGATCCTATCTTCTAGGGATGCCTGGGGAGTCACACGCGCACGCAGGAGGGGGCAAGTAGCAGGCGCTGTCACTCTCTGTATATGTCGGGGAATGGGACAGGCTGCGAGTGCCGTGGTGGAACTGTGCAGTCTGCCTATGAGGGGTAGGGGTGGGGTGGGTATGATCTTGGTGCTTGGTGCCTACACTTTGTGGGGGAAGGGGGTATGATCTAGGTGCCTGCACTGTGTGTGTGTGTGTGTGTGTGTGTGTGTGTGTGTGTGTGTGTGATGATCTTGGTGCCTGCACCGTGTGTGTGGGGGGTATAATCCCGATGCCTGCACTGTCTGGAAGGGGGGGGGGGGGGGGTGCTGCTGGTGACAGTGATCTTAGTGCCTAAACCAGGCATGTCCAAACTGCGGCCCTCCAGCTGTTGTGAAACTACTTATCCCAGCATGCCCTGACACAGTTTTGCCATCAGAGAATGCTAAAGCTGTGTCAGGGCATGCTGGGATGTGTAGTTTCACAACAGCTGGAGGGCCGCAGTTTGGACATGCCTGGCCTAAACTGTCTGGAGGGGGTGGGTGGCGGTGATCTTGATATCTTTGCTTTCTATGGAGGGGTGGGGGTGCTGCTGGTGGGTGGGTGGGTGTGTGTGTGTGTTCTTGGTGCCTGACCTGTCTGGAGGGGGTGGGACTCACGGCAATGTGTTTGGGGCAGACTATAGCTTGTTACATGCCAATTATGCATCTTTCTTGGCCTGGCAACAACAGCACTAAAATCAAATATTTGGAAACCCCCCTACAGAAATCCTGCATTTGCCCCTGTAATCTGCCCGTGTGACTGCGTGTGGTGACCAGGAGACAGCCGATGTCATGTCCCGGGACCCTGAAGCCATGGCCACGATCACCGAGAACACCTACAAGGTGAGGCGGGCACCTTGCAGCCAGGAAGTTGCATTATTGTTTATATAGATAGGCACACGATAAGCCCCTGTAGCTGGCCTGGCCAACCTGTGGCTCTCCACAGGTTGATAGAACTACAATTCCCAGCATGTCTTGCCACGTCACGCTGGGGTTTGTAGTTCCATAACATCACATGTTGGGTAACTTTTTGCCAAGCCACTGTAATCTCCAAATCTCCAATACCTTCAGCGCATGCAGGGACAGCGGTGGTAGCGGGCATCGGCGGGACACGGCGGACATTATGGCTGCAGTGCCTCACCAGCCACTGACCTCACCGCACGCCACTGCTGCACAGGGGCCATCATTTCCGGCGGGGGGTTCCTGAGGAACACTGCCAGAACTGCGTCTCCTGTAGTCTAGCCCAGAGGATTGCGGTAGCAGCAGGAGCCAATATCGGAAATGCGAAGATACATCAGGCAGTATCGCATCCCCCGTATCAGAGATACCTGCTATCTATGTATCCCCTCCTTCTTACATTGGAGGAATACATAATATTTACAGCTAGCCCCTGAAAATGGGTGTTTTCAGGGACATATCCGCAAATATTGTATGATAAATGGGCCATATAGTCTTAGGGATCAGTCAAGAATGGAGATCTTGAAAGACTATTTGTTGGCTACTTGTAATAGATGATGTCTAGGTAGCAAGGGGTGAAAATATAACCAACTGTTAGGAGAATTCTGGGCTTCTGCATGTATGATGCTCTGCAGAATATATCGGGGCAACGCTGTGCAGATCTTAATCGAGGATGATAAAGAACTGAAAATCCTTAGTATAAACTATAAAGGAGAAAGAGGAATTATGAGGCTTTTATAGATCAATCATTTTAATACATATAGGGGGTCATTCCGAGATGTTCGCTCGTTGCCAATTTTCGCAACGGAGCGATTAATGCGAAAATGCGCATGGTACGCAGTGCGCATGCGCTAAGTATTTTAGCGCAAAACTTAGTAGATTTACTCACGGCAGAACGAAGATTTTTCATCGTTGAAGTGATCTGAGTGTGATTGACAGGAAGTGGGTGTTTCTGGGCGGAAACTGACCGTTTTCTGGGAGTGTGCGGAAAAACGCAGGCGTGCCAGGAAAAAACGCGGGAGTGTCTGGAGAAACGGGGGAGTGGCTGTCCGAACGCAGGGCGTGTTTGTGACGTCAAACCAGGAACGAAACGGGCTGAGCTGATCGCAGTGTAGGAGTAAGTCTCGAGCTACTCAGAAACTGCTAAGAATTTTCTATTCGCAATTCTGCTAATCTTTCGTTCGCTATTCTGCTAAGCTAAGATACACTCCCAGAGGGCGGCGGCCTAGCGTGTGCAATGCTGCTAAAATCAGCTAGCGAGCGAACAACTCGGAATCACCCCCATAGCACAATAATTTTCTCATAACCTCTGTGGTAGTTACATTTATCTGACGGACCATGAAAAAGGAGACACAAATGTGATAGATTGTGATTTGCAGATACTGGCGCGATTTTGGCAATTTAGTCACTAGACCTAAAGCGCCAATCAGTTTTAAGGAACGGACCAACTTGGTTTTGCATTAAAACTAGATGCCACTTTAAGGGGTCTATTTACTAAAGCCATGGATGGAGATAAAGTAGACGAAGATAAGCACCAGCCAATCAGCTTCTGACTGCCACGTTACAAGCTGTGTTTGAAAAATGGCGGGTTGGTTGGGACTTTATCTCCGTCCACTTTGGGGGTCATTCCGACCCATTCGCACGCAGCGGTTCTTCGCTTTGGTGCGAACGGGTCGGGACTGTAGCTGCTCAGCGCCCGCAATGCGCACGCGCTTCTTTACCTGGCAACGGTCGTTGAAAGTGATCGCAGCGGCGATCGCAAGAAGACTGATGGTGGGGAGGCATTCCGGGGGGGTTTACTCACCGTTTTCCGGGCGTGGAGATCCCAACACAGGCGTTTGGAGGGTGGATGTCTGACGTCAATCCCGGGACCTTCGTCACTGGATCCGTCACACAGGGTAAGTCTGACTCTGGTCTTGTTTTGCAGGAAACTTTTTTAGCTTAGCAGGGCTGCACAAGCGATCGCAGCTCTGCTATGCTAAAATACACTCCCCCATAGGGGTCATTCCGAGTTGATCGCATGTAGCAACTTTTTGCTGCTCTTGCGATCAACTAGACGCCACCTATGGTGGAGTGTATTTTAGCATTGTGGGCACCGCGCAGCCACAGTCCCGACCCGTTCGCACCACAGCGAAGAACCGCAGCGTGCGAACGGCTCGGAATGACCCCCATAGGTGGCGTCTAATTGATCGCATGAGCAGGAAAAAGTTGCTACATGCAATCAACTCGGGATGACCACCTTTATCTCCATCCAAGGCTTAGTAAATATATACCCCTATGTCCGCAGCTCCTTAGGGCTCCATAAAAAATGTGAAAATTCAGGGAAAGACTGAGCCGCGAGGAGTGTGAGATGCGGTGTTGTTGCAGGCGTTTCAACATCGCTCATATGACAACTCCATACTCTCCAACTGTACCGGTTTTTATTATGGGCTGTATCGGCCAAAACAGGGGCTGTATTCGGTGCAATGTCTCCTGATTACTATAGATTTCTGTGGTAGTGTTGCGGGGACACGCTCCCTTTTCCAGTGGCCACGCCCCTTTCCCTCATTTGTACCGCTTTTCGGTGGTCATTCCGGGTTGATCGCTCGCTAGCAGTTTTTAGCAGCCGTGCAAACGCTATGCCGCCTCCCACTGGGAGTGTATTTTAGCTTAGCAAAAGTGCGAACGAAAGGATAGCAGAGCGGCGGCAAACTTTTTTTGTGCAGTTTTAGAGTAGCTCAGTACCTACTCAATGCTTGCAATCACTTCAGACTGTTCAGTTCCTGTTTTGACGTCACGAACACGCCCTGCGTTCGCCCAGCCACGCCTGCGTTTCTCTTGGCATGCCTGCGTTTTTCCGAACACTCCCTGAAAACGGTCAGTTGACACCCAGAAACGCCCTCTTCCTGTCAATCACTCTGCGGCCAGCAGTGCAACTGAAAAGCTTCGCTAGACCTTGTGTGAAACTACTTAGTTCGTTGCAATAGTACGACGCGCGTGCGCATTGCGCCGCATACGCATGCGCAGAAGTGCCTTTTTTCCCCACATCGCTGCAGAGCGAACGAAAGCAGCTAGCGATCAACTCAGAATGACCCCCTTCATCTCAGAGATGTTGGAGGGTATACAACTTACTCCCTTCACCTGCATTTGGATTTCCCCCCTAGGTGTACAGTAATCAGTCAATGCACTCTGCATTGCTTCCTTATAGAAAATTAATCAATCTCCTATATATTTGCCTTAGTCTGTGACTCTGTGCCCGTAACGCTGGGCGGAGTCACAGTGGCTGCATGCAGGGCAGGAACAGTCCCCTCCCTCGGTCCGCCCATCCCCGCCCCGTCTCCGCCCAGTGCCCTGTCTCTCTCCTCCCCGTACACTCCCTGTACGTACCCTGGTGATCCTGCAGCCGGGGAGCGGGGACTGTAAGCCGGACTCGCCGTCACCGCACAGTCCGGAGGCCCCCCCTCCCACAGCATTCACCCCACCCGCGGCGCACGGCCCTCCTTTCACCCGCGGCACACACCGCATCCCACCCGCGCCGCACGGCCCTCCTCCCACCCGCGCCGCACACCGCATCCCACCCGCGCCGCACGGCCCTCCTCCCACCCGCGCCGCACACCGCTTCCCACCCGCGCCACACGGCCCTCCTCCCACCAGCGGCACACACCCCTCACCCAACCACTGCACTCCCGTCCCCTCCCCCACCTGCTGCACCCCCCACCCGTCCCCCACCCGCGGCCCCCCCGCACCACCCCCATACCACTTCTCCACCCCCCTCCCCCCGCACACTCCACCCCACACTCCCCTCCAACACCCGCAGCACTCCCGTCCCCTCCTGTAGCACCCCCCCCGCCCCTCCCCCACCCGCAGAACCCCCCCTACCCCTCCCCCACCCGTGGCACCCACCACATCCATCCCCCACCCGTAGCACCCACAACCCAAAAAACCCACCCTCTCTCTCCCCCACCCGCAGCACCCCCCTACACCCATCTCCCCCCCCCCTACACCCACGCACCCTCCACCCCACCCGCGCCGTACGGCCCTCCTCCCACACGCGGCACCCCACCCGCGCCGCACGGCCCTCCTCCCACACGCGGCGCACGGCCCTCCTTCCACCCACAGCATCCAACACATCAGCCCCCCACCCGCGGCACACGGCCCGCGCCCACCCGCACCACACGGCCCGCGGCACCCCGCACCCGCCCACCCGCGGCACCCCGCACCCTCCCACCCGCGGTACCCACAGCATCCACCCCACCCACGGCACACACCCCTCACCCAACCACTGCACTCCCGTCCCCTCCCCCACCTGCTGCACCCCCCACCCCTCCCCCAACCGCGGCACCCCCGCACCACCCCCATACCCACTTCCCCCCCCCCTGCCCCCCACCGCCCCTCCCCCACCCCGCGGAACACGGCTCGCGCCCCCCTCCCACCCGCACCACATGGCCTGCCGCACCCTCCCACCCGCGGCACCCCGCACCCTCCCACCCGCGGTAACCACAGCATCCACCCCACCCGCGGCACACACCCCTCACCCAACCACTGCACTCCCGTCCCCACCCCCACCTGATGCACCCCCCACCCCTCCCCCACGCGCGGCACCCACAGCATCCACCACATCCGCGACACACGCCCCTCCACCACCCGCAGAACTCCCGCCCCCTCCTGTAGCACCCCCCCGCCCCTCCCTCACTCGCAGAACCCCCCCTACCCCTCCCCCACCCGTGGCACCCACCACATCCATCCCCCACCCACAACCCAAAAAACCCACCCTCTATCTCCCCCACCCGCGGCACCCCCCCTACACCCATCCCCCCCCCCCTACACCCACGCATTCTCCCCCCCCCCCCCCCCCGCGGCACCCCCTTATCCACCCCACCCGCCGAACCCACAGCATCCACCACATCCACCCCCCACCCGCGGTACTCCCCCCTCCTTCCCGCTGCACTCCCTCCCCCAACCGTAGCACCCCCCCCTCCCCCACCCACAGCACCTCCCCCCATACCCACCTCTCCTCCTCGCTACACCCACACCCCACCATCCCCTCCCCCACCCGCAGCATCCACGACATCCGTCCCCCACCCGAGGCACACACCCCTCCCCCACCCGTAGCACCCACACCCCTCCCCCACCCGCAGCACCCCTGCACCTCCCCCCCCATACCCACCTCTCCCCCCCCCCATGCTCCACCCCACCCGGCCCTCTCCCACCCGCGACTACCACAGCATCCACCACATACGCCCCCCCTCCCACCCACAGCATCCACCACATCCACCCCCCACACACGTCCCTCCAACACCCACGGCACACCCACCCCCTCCCCCATCCGTATCACCCACACCCGCATCACACCCCTCCCTTGCCGCAGCGCATCCGGACCCCCGCAGCCGCCACTCCTCCAACCACAGCACCTCCGGCCCCCTCCCCCACCCACACCTTCCCTAGAGCCGGATTAAGGGGGGGTCCCGGGGATACGTATCCCAGGGCCCCCCTTTCCAAAAGGGCCCCCTGCCACACCACAGATCGGATCTCTCTTCCGATCCGATCTGTAGTGCTGTAGAGATGTGACCTGTGTTCCAGGGCACATCAGAGCTCCGGTGCAGGGACCAGGTGTTTCCCTGCACCAGACTGGAAGTGGCGACGGGCAGCGGCGCTTCAAACTTGGCGCCGTTTTGCCAGCCAATCTGAAGCGCTGGCGGCGGGAGTTCTTTTCCTGCGCCGTCCGCGAGTAAATCATGGCTCGCGGGGCGCCGGCCAATCAGATTGTCTCGCCGGGTCATTGGCCCCGCCCACGCCATCTGACGTCAGATGCCGGGCGGGAGCCGAAGAAGACGACCGCGCGGACGAGCGAGCGCAGAAGACACCGAGCGAGAGCTGAAGAGGGAGGCCGCGCTGAAGAGCGGTGAACAGCCGGATGGAGGGAAAAGAGCTCCGGTGCCAGCTGAAAAGGCCGGAAGACGCCGTGCTCCTGATGTAAGATGACCCGGACCAGGTGAGGCCTCAGTGAGGTGGTTTCTCACTCACCCCCCCTTTCCTCCCTAGACCGTCAGGGATCGGGCACTAGGCCCGTAGGTACAGTCAGGCCCTCCCGGCCTGTGGGTATGTAGTCGGGCCCTCTCGGCCCGTGGCCATTTATAGTCGAGCCCTCCCAGCCAGAGGGCGCGTGGTGGGCATTAGGCCCCGTTAATAGGTGCACCCCCCACCTCTCTCTTCAATAGGGACCCCACTGTCTAAAGTACCCCGGGCCCCCCATGGTCTTAATCCGGCTCTGCCTTCCCCCATTCGCGGACCTACCACACCCTCCCCTTCCCCACCCGCAGCACCTCTTGACCACCTATCTACTGGCCTGTGTATGTTCAAAGGCGTGCAGGGGTTAACGGGGCGTAGCCCCAACCGACGGTGTGAAGAGCGCCCGTAGGGCACGATGAATCACCTAGTTGAATAATATTTGTTGTTCTAGCACACTTCCAGTTACTGGGTTGCTTGATTTTTATGACCTGCAGGTGTCACTGTTGCTATATATGTTCATGATGAATAGTCAGTGACTAATATCTCCGAAGTCCGAACAGATTGCAAAACGCAGAAGAGGAGGAATATAAGAGCAAAATCAAAAGTATCAAATCTCTGCATGCTTTTCTAGGGAAAAATACTTGTTATGTAAACTGAAATATAATCAGCCATTGTAATTTAAGTTGACACAGTATAGTGTAAAAAACATGATATTTACAGTAGGTGACAGTTCTCTACTTATCGCTTGTCGTCAATTCCCATCAGGCACAAGTCGGCAGACTTCTCATTTACACCCACACATACAGGAGCAGAGAGCACGCCAATTTCTGTGTGTAATAATAAACAAACAATATTGCAGATCTAATTATCTATAAATAGTGTCTACTTTCACTTGATGCGTTCCTTTGCAATGTGACAAAGGTTAATGTGAACTCGACCCCCTGGAGCATCATATAGTACAGCCGCTGAACTCAGCTGAGGAAACTTGCTAATTAGCTGGTGGTGTTTTAATAGCAAATAGTGTCTAAGCCAGTGGTTCCCAAACTTTTTGGAATCGCGGCGCCCTAGATCATCAGACTTTTTCAAGGCACCTCCAGGACAAAAGCTTCTTATTGAGAAGTTTAGAAAGAAATATCAAATTAAGTAAATTGTGTTTATATATGTCATCCTTAGCAGGGCCGAAACTAGGATTTTTGTCACCCGGGGCAAGGTAGTCATTTGACACACCCACCCCCCCCCCCCCCCCCCCCAAAAAAAAAAAGATTTTTTTTTTACAATAAATAATTAAAAAAATAAAAAAAATAAACATTTTAAAATAAATAAATGAATAAAAATATTATATATATATATATATATATATAATTTATATATATATATATATATATATATATATATATATCTCTTACAGAACTTTTTTACCTGAAAAATTGCCTTTTCTAACATAAATTTCATATCCAGGAAAAAGTGTCCCCATTTTACACAGTACGACAGGCAAGTGTCCCCATTTTACACATTGCGGCAGACAGGTGACCCCATTTTACACATTGCGGCAGACAGGTCCCCATTTTACACATTCCGGCAGGTGGTGGGGAGAGGGAGGGAGAGAGAGAGAGAGAGAGAGGGAGGGAGAGGGGCTGACTTACATTTGAAGCGGTTCTCGCCGCTCTTCAGCCGCCTCTCCCTCCTCGTCTGCGCGGCTCCCCCTTCTCCCTCCTCCCGAGTGCCCAGCTCGGGGGGGCGAAGTTTCGTGGAATGACGCGTTTGCGTCGTGACGTCACGACGCAATCGCGTCAATCCGCGAAACCCCGCCCCCCCGAGCTGGGCACTCGGGAGGAGGGAGAAGGGGGTTTCAAAGTACAAAGAATAGGGAGAGGGTGTTAGGGGGTCTCGGCGCCCCCTCCAATCCGGCGCCCAGGTCGCCTGCCCCCCTAGCCCCCCCCCTAGTTTCGGCCCTGTCCTTAGGGTCAGTTGTGTGGTGAGGGACAAGATTTGCTTCTGTTTGGCCACATGTTTTATGACTGGCAGCCACCAGCACTGGTTTTGCCTATTACATTGACCATAAATAATTTGAATTGGTCCTGGACCACCAATCCAAGGCACCCCTACAAGTGTGCTGAGGCACCCCAGGGTGCATAGGCACACAGTTTGGGAACCACTGGTCTAAGCAGTGGCAGACTTACATTTTGGGGGCCCTGAAGCTTGAACTGTTATGGGGGTTCCTATGCAACCAGCAGCAATAGGGCAGCATCCAACAAGGTAGAAAGGGCCTTGCAAGGACAGTACACATAGCTCAGCGCCAGCAAAATACATTATTAGATGCCTCCTTGTCCCGGATGCGATTGTGTCTCCACACCCCCCGGACTTCCCCCTATTCCGGAACCATGACCCCCTGATGTGTGACCTGGTTGCTCCTTCTTGGAGGGAGTAGACCTAAAATAGGCAAGTATGCTATACAAGCAAAAAGCCATTGCCCTGGGTTTCATTAAACCCATGTAGTATCCGTGTATTTGTTGTTCTTCAAAGTCATACCTATACGGATTCATGCAAACGCTCGCACCGCCCAGTGTGTATCCGTCCACAGGTGTTGTCACTTACACCTACCCGATACGCAAGTTCTCATGGTAGCCGCCCAGAGATGACCATGTAAAAGAGGACAAGTTCCAGCCACAAACAGAGTGAAGCGGACACTGTTTTATACTCTTGTATAAAGAATTAACACTACCATACACTGTAGGTATGATCCATGCAAAATGTGTATGTGATTGCTCAAGGTCTAAGGAACATACAGTACAGCAAATGTAAGATACATTCAGCTCAAAATACAGCAGCAAGTAGCTAGGCGTATAGAGTATAGGCATATAGAGGCTAGGCGTATTGTGGCTAGGCATATAGAGGCTAGGTGTATTGAGGCTAGGTGTATAGAGGCTAGGCGTATAGAGGCTAGGTGTGTTGAGGCTAGGCATATAGAGTGTAGGCATATAGAGGTTAGGTGTATTGAGTCTAGGTGTATTGAGGCTAGGCATATAGAGGCTAAGTGTATTGTGGCTAGGCATATAGGGGATAGGTGTATTGTGGCTAGGCATATAGAGGCTAGGTGTATTGTGGCTAGGCATATAGAGGCTAGGTGTATTGTGGCTAGGCGTATAGAGGCTAGGTGTATTGAGGCTAGGTGTATTGAGGCTAGGTGTATTGAGGCTAGGCATATAGAGGCTAGGTGTATTGAGGCTAGGCATATAGAGGTTAGGTGTATTGAGTCTAGGTGTATTGAGGCTAGGCATATAGAGGTTAAGCATATAGAGGCTAGGCATATTGAGGCTAGGCGTATAGAGGCTAGGTGTATTGTGGCTAGGCGTATTGAGGCTAGGCATAGAGAGGCTAAGTGTATAGAGCAGTGATTTTCAACCTTTTTTTACTCGCGGCACACCAAATAATAATTTTAAAATTGTCAAGGCACACCATCAGGTCCCCACAGAAAAAAGCAAAACACACATTGGCCCTCACAGTAAAAAAAAAAAAAAAAATCCACACAGAAAAAACAATCACATTGCACCACACATAAATCAATCACATTTCTCCCCACATGAATTATTCACATTGTTCCCCCCATAAATTCTTATTCTCCCCACATAAATCCTATTGAAATCCTATTGGTCCCCACAGGAGAAATAAAATAACAAATATTATCAGCTGTCCTCCTCCCTGTCCCTCAGTGGTGGGGGTTGTTCATAGTGGATTGCTGCGAATACTGAGCAGCAGGCGGTCGGGCAGGTGTGTATGTGGGTGGGCAAGGAAAGCTGTGGATGCAGGCAGGAACTGAAAGATGTGTATGCAGGCGGGTGGGCTGGCTGGGTGGTGAGACGCGGCGGCTGTGACCTATGATATCACATAATTTCCAAGGCATAGGTCATGGGCAGAGCATGACTAATCCTCTAAGAAGAGCCCAGGCCAACAGTTCACTCTGAAGGTGCAGGAAGCTGCTCTGGCTCCGCGGCACACCTTGCAACTGGTCGCGGCACACTAGTGTGCCACGGCACACTGGTTGAAAAAGCCTGGTATAGAGTGTAGGCATATAGAGGTTAGGTGTATTGTGGCTAGGTGTATTGAGTCTAGGTGTATTGTGGCTAGGCATTTAGGGGCTAAGCATATAGAGGCTAGGCGCATTGAGGCTAGGCATATACAGGCTAGGTGTATTGAGGCTAGGCATATAGAGGATAGGTGTATTGTGGCTAGGCATATAGAGGCTAGGTGTATTGTGGCTAGGCGTATAGAGGCTAGGTGTATTGAGGCTAGGTGTATAGAGGCTAGGTGTATAGAGGCTAGGTGTATTGAGGCTAGGCATATAGAGGCTAGGTGTATTGAGGCTAGGCATATAGAGTGTAGGCATATAGAGGTTAGGTGTATTGAGTCTAGGTGTATTGAGGCTAGGCATATAGAGGCTAAGTGTATTGTGGCTAGGCATATAGAGGATAGGTGTATTGTGGCTAGGCATATAGAGGCTAGGTGTATTGTGGCTAGGCATATAGAGGCTAGGTGTATTGTGGCTAGGCGTATAGAGGCTAGGTGTATAGAGGCTAGGTGTATAGAGGCTAGGTGTATAGAGGCTAGGTGTATTGAGGCTAGGCATATAGAGGCTAGGTGTATTGAGGCTAGGCATATAGAGTGTAGGCATATAGAGGTTAGGTGTATTGAGTCTAGGTGTATTGAGGCTAGGCATATAGAGGTTAAGCATATAGAGGCTAGGCATATTGAGGCTAGGCGTATAGAGGCTAGGTGTATTGTGGCTAGGCGTATTGAGGCTAGGCATAGAGAGGCTAAGTGTATAGAGTGTAGGCATATAGAGGTTAGGTGTATTGAGGCTAGGTGTATTGAGTCTAGGTGTATTGTGGCTAGGCATATAGGGGCTAAGCATATAGAGGCTAGGCATAAAGAGGCTAGGCGTATAGAGTATAGGCATATAGAGGCTAGGTGTATTGAGGTTAGGCATATAGAGGCTAGGCGTATAGAGTATAGGCATAAAGAGGCTAGGCGTATAGAGTATAGGCATATAGAGGCTAGGTGTATTGAGGCTAGGCAGAGCCGGCCCTAGGCATAGGCAAACTAGGAAAATGCTTAGGACATTTGGTATGCCAAGGGGCACAAGCAGCTTCTGCTGATTAAAATGATATGCAGCATGCCTATATTCTGTGTGTGTGACTGGCTGTATCTGCATACACAATGCTACGTTACAGTGTATTCCTGGAAATCAGTGTAACATAGCATTTCATATGCAGATACAGCCACAGTCGCATACAATATAATATAGGCATGCTGCATATAATTTTAATCAGCAGAAGCTGCTTGTGCATCCTAGCAACATTGGGGGTCATTCCGACCCGTTCACACGCTGCAGATAATCGCAGCAGTGTGAACGGGTTGGAACTGCGCAGGCGCATCATTGCCCACCGACGGCCGTCATCGGACAACAATGCCGCGTACGAAGGAAGCAGTCGCAGCGGCGACCGCAAGAAGATTGACAGGAGGAAGGCATTCCGGGGCGTCAACTCACCGTTTTCCGGGCGTGGAGATCCGAACGCAGGCGTGTCCAGGCGTTTGGAGGGCAGATGTCTGACGTCATTTCTAGGACCTTCATCGCTGGATCCATCGCACAGGGTAAGTAACTGCAGGGCTAGTCTTGTTTTATGTAAAACTTTTTTAGCATAGCAGGGCTGCACAAGCGATCGTAGCCCTGCTATGCTAAAATACACTCCCCCATAGGCGGCGTCTAGTTGATCGCACCAGCAGCACAAAGTTGCTACGTGCGATCAACTCAGAATGACTCCCATAGTAATGCAAATAAGACGTTAGCAGAGCTGCCAGCTGACTCACGCCAGGCATCTCCTGCTACATGGCTTATTGAGGCAAGATGTATGAGGACACATCTGTATCCAAGCAGAGCCAGAGGTCACAGTGTTAGTGGCAGTGTGAGTGCTGTGTGTGAGTGGGTTGGTTGTGCAATAGTGTTCGGCATATGTGTAAGGGACATTATGTGTGTCATGTGTGTAAATGCATTAATAATGTGCAGCAAATGTGAAAGGGACATTATGTGTGTCATGTGTATAAGGGCATTAATAATGTGCGGCATATGTGTAAGGGACATTATGTGTATAAGGGCATTAATAATGTGTGTCATATGTGTAAGGGGCATTACTGTGAGGTATTATGTGTATAAATTCATTACTAATGTGTGGCATTATGTGCATAAGGTGCTCTACTGTGTGGTGTAATGTATAGAAAGGGAAATACTGTGTGATATTATGTGTATAAAAGGCATTACTAAAAGTGTGGAATTATGTGTATAAGTGCTCTAGTGTGTGGCGTAATGTATAGAAAGGGCACTACTGTGTGGTCTAATGTGAATAAAGAGCAATATGGTGTGGTGTAATGTGAATAAGGAGCAATACTGTGAGGAAAAATTTATATAAGGTAAAGTGGTTCTACTGTGTAATGTAACATGAATAAGGGGCACAACTGTGTTGCATAATTTGAATTGGGGGTACTATTGTGTGGCCATGCCCCTTCCCAGCAACAACACACCCATTTTTTGGGCTGTGCGACGAATGTGCGCACTGTTCCTATTTAAATTATAGGGGGTAGGAACACCAAAATTAGGACTGCTATGGGTGATGGTGCTGGGAAAGGGGCTCAAGGTCAGAGGCATTACTATCGGTGGTGTTTGGGGGCACCAGCCAAAATCTTGCCTAGGGCATCATATTGGTTAGGGCCGGCTCCTAGGTTAGGTGTATTGAGGCTAGGCATATAGAGGCTAGGCGTATTGGGGCGAGGCGTATAGAGGCTAGGTGTATTGTGGCTAGGCATATAGAGGCTAGGTGTATTGAGGCTAGGCATATTGAGGTTTGGTGTATTGAGGCTAGGTACATTGATGCTAGGCATATTGAGGCTAGGTGTATTGAGGCTAGGCACATTGAGGCTAGGTGTATTGAGGCTAGACGTATTGAGGCTAGGCATATGGAAGCTAGGCGTACTGAGGAAAAGGTGTATAGAGGCTAGGCATATAGAGGCTAGGTATATAGAGGCTAGATGTACAGAGGAAAAGGTGTATAGAGGCCGGGTGTATTGTGCCTAGGCATATAGAGGCTAGGTGTATTGAGGCTAGGCATATTGAGGCTAGGCATATAGAGGCTAGGCATATAGAGGCGAGGCGTATAGAGGCTAGGTGTATTGTGGCTAGGCATATAGAGGCTAGGTGTATTGAGGCTAGGCGTATTGAGGTTTGGTGTATTGAGGCTAGGTACATTGATGCTAGGCGTATTGAGGCTAAGCGTATTGAGGCTAGGTGTATTGAGGCTAGATGTATTGAGGCTAGGCACATTGAGGCTAGGTGTATTGAGGCTAGGCGTATTGAGGCTAGGCATATGGAGGCTAGGCGTACTGAGAAAAAGGTGTATAGAGGCTAGGTATATAGAGGCTAGATGTACTGACGAAAAGGTGTATAGAGGCTAGGTGTATTGTGGCTAGGCGTATAGAGGCTAGGTGTATTGTGGCTAGGCATATAGAGGCTAGGTGTATTGAGGCTAGGCATATAGAGGCTAGGTGAATTGAGGCTAGGCGTATAGAGGCTAGGTGTATTGTGGCTAGGCATATAGAGGCTAGGTGTATAGAGGCTAGGTGAATTGAGGCTAGGTGTATTGAGGCTAGGCATATAGAGGCTAGGTATATTGTGGCTAGGCATATAGAGGCTAGGCGTATTGAGGTTCGGTGTATTGAGGCTAGGCACATTGATGCTAGGCGTATTAAGGCTAGGTGAATTGAGGCTAGGTGTATTGAGACTAGGCATATAGAGGCTAGGTGTACTGAGGAAAAGGTGTACAAAGGCAAGGTGTATTGAGGCTAGGCATATAGAGGCTAGGTGTATTGAGGCTAGGTGTATTGAGGCTAGGCGTATAGAGGCTAGGTGTATTGTGGCTAGGCATATAGAGGCTAGGTGTATTGAGGCTAGGCATATAGAGGCTAGGTGTATTGAGGCTAGGGGTGACTAGTTAGTGATTTAATGCCAGGGCCGCAGGGACCTATATAAAAGTGTCCCCCGGCTGTGACATTATCTCTCTGACTAGTGGAGCCCGGTGCTGGTTCAAAAAATACGGGGGACCCCTACGCTTTTTGTCCCCCGTATATTTTGCACCAGGACCAGGCGCAGAGCCCGGTGCTGGTTGTTCAAATATGGGGGAACCCCTGTCAATTATTCCCCCATATTTTTTCAACCAGGACCGGCTCAAAGAGCCCGAGGCTGGTTATGCTTAAGAGGGGGGACCCCACGCAATTTTTTTTTCTGTTCTTTAACCCTTTCACACCCCTTCCCACTGATAAACATGCACGGATCTCACAGATCCGTGCATGCCTATCAGAACACGGTAAAAAAAAGAAGGTCTATTTTAAAACTGCTTTTTTTTTTTTACGATTTGTATATTTTCACGGCAGTGTTTGGCTATTGCCGGCAGTGTTTGTGAATTACAATTTTTAGTAAATTACCGAGTTGTATAAAATAACAGGCGCATTTGACCGATGGTGTATTCTTTCGTATTTTTTTTCTTTGACTTCCAAAAAAATACGAATGCCCTCATCACTGCCGAGATTTTGGTTTAGTAAATTCCCGAGATGACACTTTGAAGAAAAAACACCAAATCGATCAAAATCGGGACCTTAGTAAATATACCCCCAGGTGTATTGTGGCTAGGCATATAGAAGCTATGTGTATTGTGGCTAGGCATATAGAGGCTAGGCATATTGAGATTCGGTGTATTGAGGCTAGGCACATTGATTCTAGGCGTACTGAGGAAAAGGTGTATAGAGGCTAGGTGTGTTGAGGCTAGGTATATGAGGACACATCTGTAGGTTGCTATTTTTGGTGTGCGGGACAGCACAGTGGAACAGCTAACAGGGCGCAAGTTTAGAGTCTAGGTTCAAAGTTCAATTTATATTTGTCTTGTAGTGCACTCACCTTCCTATTCCTATTTGGTAGGTGCACCATCTTTATGGGTGCAGCAAACACCTCCCTCAAGGGAAAGGTAGTCAAGACAGAAAGGGAGTAGGATACCCATGCTATGGCTGGTGTTTTTGTGCACCTTGTTGGTATTGGTGTACAATGCAGGCTTATTCGGTTAGTGGTGTATTTTAGCATTGTTGTGTTCTAGACCATCCTTTCTTGACCACCAGAACTTTTTTTTTTTAATCTCTAATGTTCAAATTTGAATTGTTAATTAAAAGAAATAGTTAACTTAATTTGAACCCAATGTTATGAGTCAGTGTGTTATTTAACAATAAGTTATATTAATGTTATGGTAATTTGTGTGTGAGATTGACACCAGGGACACCCCATGAACACGTCATGCAGTACGTTACAAGGAATGAGGAGATAAGAATCTGAGCTGGCGTTATGGACAGTCTGGTCGGACGATGCCTGTAAGAGCCGCACAGATGAGTCTCCATTTGCACAGAATCCAACCAGCTGCTTGACATCAAGCCCATTAAGAAATGTCCCTCTGTGTTGTCCTTCCCAATTCTGGCTGCCAGTTCAATACCTGTCAAAGCTGTCACCACTTGGCAATAATTACTTATGCAAATATCTCCAGCAACATTAATCATTTCTTCCTGTCCATAGCCTCCCGGATGATCTTTATGTTGCTGAATTGCTTGGCTTGCACTTATAACACAAAACTTTTATCTCCTTGGTACAAATACAATAAAGCAGCTTTTATGCTCCCAATTACTGTTAGTTGTTTGAAAAATAAAAAAATAAAACAAAACATTAGAGCTCCAAGACTCCTTCAATAAAGCATTTTGTAACTGTGTTGTTTAATATGGTGAAAAAACTGCTATTAGTCGGAGGTCTGAATATGTGCAGTGACTGTATAGACAAGCAGTAATTTGGTGTAGACAAGCAGTAACTTGGTGTAGTCAAGCAGTAATTCGGTGTAGACAAGCAGTAACTTGGTGTAGACAAGCAGTAACTTGGTGTAGACAAGCAGTAACTTGGTGTAGACAAGCAGTAATTTGGTGTAGACAAGCAGTAACTTGGGGGGTAATTCCAAGTTGATCGCAGCAGGAAATTTTTTAGCAGTTGGGCAAAACCATGTGCACTGCAGGTGTGGCAGATATAACATTTGCAGAGAGAGTTAGATTTGGGTGGGTTATTTTATTTCTGTGCAGGGTAAATACTGGCTGCTTTATTTTTACACTGCAAATTAGATTGTAGATTGAACACACAACACCCAAATCTAACTCTCTCTGCACATGTTATATCTGCCTCCCCTGCAGTGCACATGGTTTTGCCCAATAGCTAACAGAATTCCTGCTGCGATCAACTTGGAATTACCCCCTTGGTGTAGACAAGCAGTAACTTGGTGTAGACAATTAGTAACTTGGTGTAAACAAGCAGTAATTTGGTGTAGACAATCAGTAATTTGGTGTAGACAAGCAGTAACTTGTTGTAGACAATCAGTAATTTGGTGTAGACAATCAGTAATTTGGTGTAGACAAGCAGTAACTTGTTTTAGACATTCAGTAATTTGGTGTAGACAAGCAGTAACTTGATGTAGACAAGCAGTAACTTGTTGTAGACAAGCAGAAACTTGGTGTAGTCAAGCAGTAATTCGGTGTAGACAAGCAGTAACTCGGTGTAGACAAGCAGTAACTTGGTGTAGACAAGCAGTAACTTGGTGTAGACAAGCAGTAACTTGGTGTAGACAAGCAGTAACTTGGTGTACACAAGAAGTAATTTGGTGTAGGCTGGTGACTGAGATGTGTGTATTTGTCATGGGGGGTGCATTGTACACAGTTTGGAAGAGTGTATTGGGTGTGTAATCAGATGGTTGTAATGTGTACGTACAGAATATACACATACACACATGTACACACGCACACACACGCACACACCTGATGAAGTCAGAGTGCTTAAATGCAATAAATAAATCAAGCTGCTCTGAACAGCGCCTCCAGGACAAAGGCCAATGAACTCAAAGACTCTTAACCAGGAAACAGGGACTTGGAACGCCACATGGGAAGTCACGTAACGCATTTTGTTATCTCAACCTCAGATCTATTTTTACTTTATACAGTTACAGCTGCACCTATAGGTGTCCTGAAGGAGCCTATGGGGAATTGTAATATGTCCTTTATGTCATTGCTAAGAGATATCCTGTGTCGCCACTTATCACAGTGATGCTGGATGTCAGAGGGAGGCACAGAGGGTGTTATGGTAACTCACCGCCATGATAATCTCAGCCCTGTCTCAGTCTGTGATAGGGAATGGCTTCCATGAGCCGTGCTGGCCAAGAGCAAGATCCCCAAAATCCAAAAAGTCTCATTCTGAACCGATGGTGCATGCAGGAGGATGGTCCGGTGGCAGGACAGGTAAGTAACTATGGTTCCATCCTCAGGTGGCGCATTGTGTTAGTGAGTGAGTGATGAAAAGCTCAGTAGTTTATGGTCACTTATCATAGCTGGTGGTTAAGTTGATGACCGTTTTGTGGTGAGTGACACACAAGGTGGGTTACTTAGTGAATTTGATAAATGATGCGTGGTACTTAGATGAATGGGTTGAGAGAGGAATCTGTGTGAGTACCTATCAAGGGTCTCTCTGTGGGATGCATTATGAGTGTTAGCGGAGACTCATTGCCTGTTGTTTTGACATTGAGTGGCACATGCATAGAATGGTGAGTATTGCAGTTGATAGGTTTTCAGGCTACAGCTCTCTAACCTACCCTCCCCCTCTATGATGAGCTGGTGCCAAGGGGAAGAAAGACACAGGTCAGCGAAGCTGGTACTGGCACACAGATGGACTTTGAAGTGCCAAGCGCCAATGAGAGGAAATATCAAGACAGCCCAGGTCAGCAACAATTGGAATCAGCACCAAGTACAGCAAGTAGCAAGGTTTCGAGAACAGTTCAGGTCGGAACCACAAGGAACTCCCAATCAGTAGCGGATCTTGCCACGGGCAAGCAGGACTTTTGCCCAGGGCGCCGCCTCCCGGAGGGCGCAGGGCGCCATCCGGAGGGCGCCGCACCAGGGCAAGATCTGCTGCTGCTGTGCCCCCCGCTGCCCGCTGTCGCCGGCTGCTGTGAAGGGAAACTAGACGCTACGCGTCTAGTTTCCCTTCGTGGAGAGGTCCTTTACTGTGCGGTGCGCGATGACATCATCACGCACCGCACAGCAAAGGTCCTCTCCACAAAGGGAACTAGACGCTGCGTCATCGCGCACCACACATTTCAGAGCGCTACAGTAGTCTGTACAGGGGGCGTACATGACCACGCCCCCTGTATGAAGCCACGCCCCCTATTTCCGACCAGGGGCGCACAGAGCCCCAGAACCGTCCCTGCTCCCAATGGACTAGTTTCCCGCAGTGGCTGATCCAGGGGTGGGGCTTCAAATTCAAATAGGGAAGTGAGTCCCAGCCTGCATTATTTGACAGTGTGTGGGGTGGCAGTTGGTGTGATTCCCCTATTTGAATTTTGGACTGAGCTGCAGCCCCACCTCTACAACTGCCACTGTTTACCCGGGGATACAGGTAGATAAATAGACTAATGCAGATTTCCATAGGGCAAAATGTATTCAGCGATCACATGACTCGTACTTTCAAATCTTACAAAGTGCACATCCCCCCCCCCCAACATCCCCCCCCCCCACCTCCACCTCAACCCACTAAAGACTAATTAGGTATTTGGAAGTTTTTAATTAGCTTAATGATTACATTACATGTCATTATTGTTGTTAAAAAGAATAAATAATGACCTCGAATTATCCCCTAAATCATCTTTTTTTAGTGTATGCACACCATACTTAATTCAATATTTATTTAAATGAAAAATAATTGCTTTTTATCATTATTTTTCTTTTCTTTTTTTAGATTTAAAAAAACAAACATAAAGTGTCCTCTATTTATTCCCAAATCACCTTATTTCTGCTTTTTGCATTGATTGTTTGATTTGTTTGTAATTAAACAAAAATGTTTGATTTTTATAATTTGTTACTTTTTTTTAAAATGCCATTTGACACCTTTTTAGAGTGGCCGGTACTTTCCTAAGCCCACTAACAGTCTTCTCTATGGTCCTGCTAACAAAGTTGTCACTTTTGGGGGTCCAAGATGGTCTCCCCAAATTTTTCATGTTTTTTCCCCAGTTTGCTTTATGGACAAAATCCACACAATGGTGGTCATTCCGAGTTATTCGCTCGCTAGCAGTTTTTAGCAGTCGTGCAAACGCTATGCCGCCGCCCATTGGTAGTGTATTTTAGCTTAGCAGAAGTGCGAACGAAAGGATGGCAGAGCGACTACGGAAAAAAAAATAGTGCAGTTTCAGAGTAGCTCCAGACCTACTCCTAGCTTGCGATCACTTCAGACTGTTCAGTTCCGGAGTTGACGTCACAAACACGCCCTGCGTTTGCCCAGCCACGCCTGCGTTTTTCCTGGCACGCCTGTGTTTTTCCGAGCACTCCCTGAAAACGGTCAGTTGACACCCAGAAACGCCCTCTTCCTGTCAATCACTCTGCGGCCAGCAGTGCGACTGAAAAGCTTCGCTAGACCTTGTGTAAAAATACTTTGCCCGTTGTGAAAGTACGTCGCGCGTGTGCACTGTGCCGCATACGCATGTGCAGAAGTGACTTTTTTTGCATCATCGCTGCACAGCGAACATTTTTAGCTAGTGATCAACTCGGAATGACCCCCAATCTCACTGCGTGTAGTGTGAATTTACATTTCTAATAGAATTGTACATTTTTCAGGTGCGTGCATGAAGGTGAAGTATGCCAGTTTAACTATGCGAGTTTGCCTTTTGCGACCTTATACCTACAGTCAGGGCCGCTTCTGGGGCTCTGTGCGCCCCGGGTGGCAATAGGGGGCGTGGCTTCGTACAGGGGGCGTGGCCATTTACGCCCCCTGTACAGACTGAAATGATGTGCGGTGCGCGATGACGTCATCGCGCACCGCACAGCAAAGGTCCTCTCCACGAAGGGAAACTAGACGCATAGCGTCTAGTTCCCTTCGTGGAGAGGACCTTTGCTGTGCGGTTGTGCGATGACGTCATCGCGCACCGTACAGTAAAGGACCACTCCACGAAGGGAAACTAGACGCGTACGCGTCTAGTTTCCCTTCACAGCGGCCACGGGGGGCACAGCAGCAGCGGATCTTGCCCTGGTGCGGCGTCCTACGCCCTCCGGAAGTTGGTGCCCCGGGCAAAAGTCCTGCTTGCCCGTGGCAAGATCCGCTACTGCCTACAGTAGTTTAATTCCCCCCCAAAGACTATGAGAAAAAGATCTGAATGCATTAATGAAAACCAGTAATTACTGTTTGCAAAGTCACCTCTAGCGCTATCAATGGAAAACTTACCTGGGAACGGTATTGCAGGCTTCTCCTTATACACTGTCTACTTGTGACAGCAGAGTTTCATTTATGTGAGATCTGGGCTCACTGACAGATTTCCAGAGTAATTGACGTTTCCGAATAAATAGAAAGAAAACAGACCATCAGTTTATTTTTTATCTTTACATTGAACTTACCATTCAAATTGAAGTCATCTGTCATCTTCTACATAATCCATCTCGTGATCACCTGTCCCTGTCAATCAGCGGTATCCTGACAGGCTGGAGCATTTGGACTGGCAGCAAGTTTAATGGGTGACCCATCATTTCAGTGTTCCCATTATTCAAAGCTATCCTTTTATCACATGATCTCTGAGGTGCCCAAAGATTAGCAGTTGTCAAAGTGCAGCATCTGGTTAAGCTTAGGTGTTTGCCACTTGTACTTACAAAACCAAATGCAGGAATTATTTGAATGATGACTTATTTTTGAACAATACTTTCTATAGTAAAAACAAAATTATACATTTGACATAAGAATCCAGGAAACATCTTGAATGAGTTTCTTTCACTTTGCGTCTGAAATAAAACATTTTCAGACAAGACAAAGTACAGTAGACATGTTTGATGTTGTCACTTTGCAATAATTTAACATGTAGAGCAGTGATTTTCAACCTTTTTTTTTACTCGCGGCACACCGAACAATGGGGGTAATTTCAAGTTGATCGCAGCAGCAAGTTTGTTAGCAATTGGGCAAAACCATGTGTACTGCAGGTGTGGCAGATATAACATGTGCAGAGAGAGTTCGATTTGGGTGGGTTATTTTGTTTCTGTACAGGGTAAATACTGGATGCTTGATTTTTACACTGCAAGTTAGATTTCAGTTTGAACACACCCCACCCAAATCTAACTCTCTCTGCACATGTTACATCTGCCCCACCTGCAGTGAACATTGGCCCTCATTCCGAGTTGTTCGCTCGCAAGCGGATTTTAGCAGATTTGCTCATGCTAAGCCGCCGCCTACTGGGAGTGAATCTTAGCATCTTAAAATTGTGAACGATGTATTCGCAATATTGCGATTACACACCTCGTAGCAGTTTCTGAGTAGCTCCAGACTTACTCGGCATCTGCGATCAGTTCAGTGCTTGTCGTTCCTGGTTTGACGTCACAAACACACCCAGCGTTCGCCCAGACACTCCTCCGTTTCTCCGGCCACTCCTGCGTTTTTTCCGGAAACGGTAGCGTTTTTTCCCACACGCCCATAAAACGGCCTGTTTCCGCCCAGTAAAACCCATTTCCTGTCAATCACATTACGATCGCCAGAACGATGAAAAAGCCGTGAGTAAAAATCCTAACTACATAGCAAATTTACTTGGCGCAGTCGCAGTGCGGACATTGCGCATGCGCATTAAGCGGAAAATCGCTGCGATGCGAAGATTTTTACCGAGCGAACAACTCGGAATGAGGGCCATGGGGCCTAATTCTGAGTTGATCGCAGCAGCAAATATGTTAGCAGTTGGGCAAAACCATGTGCACTGCAGGTGGGGCAGATATAACATGTGCAGAGAGAGTTAGATTTGGGTGGGGTATATTCAAACTGAAATCTAAACTGCAGTGTAAAAATAAAGCAGCCAGTATTTACCCTGCACAGAAACGAAATAACCCACCCAAATCTAACTCTCTCTGCAAATGTTATATCTGCCCCCCCTGCAGTGCACATGGTTTTGCCCAATTGCTAACATATTTGCTGCTGCGATCAACTCAGAATTACCCCCATGGTTTTGCCCATTTGCTAACATATTTGCTGCTGCGATCAACTCAGAATTACCCCCAATATTTTAAAATTGCCAAGGCACATCATCAGTTCCCCACAGTAAAAAAAAAAAATCCACACACACATTGGCTTACACAGAAAAAACAATCACATTGCTCCCCACATAAATCATGTTGCTCAATACATAAATCCTATTGCTCCCCACATAAATCAATTACATTGTCCCCACATAAATCATGTTGCTCACACATAAATCAATCACATTTCTCCCCACATAAATCCTATTGTTCCCCACATGAATTATTCACATTGTTCCCCCCCATAAATCCTTATTCTCCCCACATAAATCCTATTTTTCCTCACAGGAGAATTAAAATAACAAATATTAGCCCCTACCGGTCAGCTGTCCTTCTTCCTGTTCCTCGGTGGGGGTTGTTCATAGTGGAGTGCTGCGAATACTGAGAAGCGGGCAGGTGTGGATGTGGGTGGGCAAGGATAGCTGGGTATGTAGGCAGGAACTGTAAGATGTGTATGCAGGCGGGTCAGCTGGCTGGGTGGTGAGATGCGGCGGCCGTGATCTATGATATCACACCGCCGCGTCTTCAAGGCATAGGTCACGGCCGGAGCACGACTAATCCTCTAAGAAGAGCACGGGCCAACAGTTCACTCTGAAGGTGCAGGAAGCTGCTTTGGCTCCGCGGCACACCTTGCAACTGGTCGCGGCACACTAGTGTGCCACTGCACACTGGTTGAAAAAGCCTGATGTAGTGGAACAGTGATACTGACCACGCACCTTCCTGTGTTGCGGTGCTGTCTTATGCAGATACCCCAGGGAACAGTGGTACTCATCTAGGGTCAGAGGTCATCCTGAGTTGCACTATTATCTCACGCCTATATATTTATAGCCGCTCACAGGGGGCAGCACTACAGGCCGTCATCACATGATTGGCGCAGTCTACTGGCATTAGTGACATGCCATCTTTTCCCCTGGTACAGTGCCGTGGCCGGACACTGCCGATGCACGGTGCTTATACAGAAGGATTGCTTCCACTGCCCCGGCAAAATATTAATTATTTCATTTTTTTTATTTTATATCGCATCTGCTATAAGAATTGTAGAAATTCAGTCTTATATGTATGTAGATTGCAATTATTAAGCTGAGGGTGCCGCCACAGACAACCAATATACAGTAATACATTGAATAAATAAAATTATTACTTTGTAATACAATAAATAAGTTGGGTTTTTTTTTGGGCCGGATTTCTGCTTTGACCCTGGTGCCTACAAATGCATACCCCCAAACTTACACCATAGCTGAACATCCACAATCACAGTCACTATTCAGTCAGATATGAATATTGCTCTGGGAACAGTATGCTATCAGCCATCCCAGACTTTGGGGGTCATTCCAACCCATTTGCACGCTGCGGTTCAGCGGCGGCCGCATTGCGCAGGCACGTCGTTGCCCGGCGATGGCTGTCACTGAGCAGCGGTGCCGCGTACGAAGAAAGCGGCGACCGCAAGAAGATTGACAGGAGGAAGGCGTTCCGGGGCGTCAACTCATTGTTTTCCGGGCATGGAGATCCGCACGCAGGCGTGTCCAGGCGTTTGGAGGGCGGTTGTCTGACGTCAATTCCGGGACCTTCATCGCTGGATCCATCGTACAGGGTAAGTAACTGCAGGGCTAGTCTTGTGTTACACAAAACTTTTTTTGCATAGCAGGGATGCACAAGCGTTTGCAGCCCTGCTATGCTAAAATACACTCCCCCATAGGTGGCGTCTAGTTGATCGCACGAGCAGCAAAAGGTGGCTATGTGCGATCAACTCGGAATGACCCCCTTTATACATTCTAGTTAACGTAAATAAATATTGCATTAAATGAATTTTAGACGCGCACTGATATGAAGTTGACCCGTAGCACTCACAGGCAGTTGATATTCTGTAGCAGGGGAATGCAATAATATACGGTCCTCTGCCTGCTGTGGAACTACACATCCCAGCATACCCTTCCACAGTTTGAGCATGCCCTAATAGCATAACTGTGGCAGGTCATGCTGGGATGTGTAGTTCCACAGCAGCTGGGGGTCCGCAGGTTGATTACTCCTGCTGTATCGTCAGGAGGGGCCTGTAAACTAAACACATCTCCTATCGCTGTTCCCTGACAGGAATGTTCTGACAAATGGGGACGAATAAGACTGTGTGGGTGCAGATTCCAGCCTAGCCCTTGTTATTACCTCGTTAGCCAGAGGTTTCTATGTGACCTCAAGATTAAAATGTTCTGCAATCTGTGCCAGCACTTTGCTTCCCCCTTCTCTGTCCTGAACACAATATATCAAACTGACTTTATTTTGGCCTGAGTTCTGCGTTTCTCCCTCACCATAGATCTGAGGAAAAACCAGCAATGGACATAAGGAACAGACCAATCCCTGCTTTGCTTTATATGGTTCCGACAAAGGAGCTGCAATAGGCCCCAGTCACAGTACTGTGTCGAGGGGTGCAGTATGGTATATAAAACCTTTGCCCCCCTATCCCATGCAGAAATTCTTTTATATGCATTGTATGGGCTGTGAACTGTTAGGCCGGGAATGGTATGAGATACCGATAGACGGGATGGAGGGCGTCAGTATACTGACGCCGGCATCCCGGCCACCAGGATGCCATCAGAGTGGCGAACACTAGTAAGCCTCTTGTGGGCTCACTGAACTCGCCACGCTGCAGGCACGGTGGCGAGCTGCACTCACCACAGGTTATATTCTCTATGGGTGGCGTGGACACCCATAGAGGGAGGAAAGCCTGTGGTGCCGGCATTGTACCGCTGTGCCAGGCGTCGGCATTGTGATCTCTGTGATCCCGTGCGGCGGTATGTTAGCCGCATACCGTTTGGCCCACCTAGTCTGCCCCTTTTAACCATATTGTTATTTCAAACCCTATTTGTTCCTTAGGTCTTTGTAAGGATATCCGTATGTCTATCCCATGCATGTTTAAATTGCTCTACTGTCTTACCAGTCTGCAATGTGGAACAGTGTCAAAAGCCTTACTCAGGGCCATCTTTTCATATGGGCACAATGGGCAGTTGCTTAAGGGCCCTAGGCTGATAGCTGGGGTGTCCCCTGTTTCCACGGGTACCAGATTTTTTTAAAATCGGTCCTGGGGAATCGGAGAGATCTGACATCAAAGCAGTGGTCTCCATCTGAGCCTGTTAATTGCTCTTCCCAGCACAGATATCTCGGGTTCTATCTGACTTTTTCTGACGGTATAATACAAAAGCTGAGACTCTCCCCTTTCAGGGGACACTGGCAGCTTGTCTCTACTATGCCCAGAACCAGAGGTATCAGTCTTCTAGCAGCCGGTCCCGGCTCCAGCTCCACACGCATTTTATGCAGTTTTACATTTTCGTTGGTGGATTTCTCTGACTCCTGAACTCTGATCAACAAGTTCCCAGTACCTCCTGAAAGGTGTCCCCAGTACCTCCTGAAAGGCTGGACTCTCTAGTGTTTTATCAAATTGAAAGCCAAGAAATCTCTTTCCGGGAACTAGAGATAAGCCCACTCCACTAGTATCCACCCCTTCCTGAACACCCCTTACCACCCTGGAATTCATGTACCAGGGCCCCTTCGTTCAGCCCAATGCCCCTTCTACAGTTTAGTGTTCTCCCTCCCGCCCCATCTCCCACCATCTGTGCAGTACAGGAGTAATTAGCAGAAATTACTGCTCCAGGTCCTACATGCAGAGCGGAAGATAGAACACCCCCTACCGCCCATGGGTCATCAAAGCTGCCTCCGATAGCACCCCCCACCCCTACCGCTGGAGGATGGGTAGGGGCCTCAGTGCATTGCCTTGCCCAGGGGCCTACACTGCTGTTAAAACGGCCCTGGTATAACTAAAGTCTAGATAAGCTATATCTATGCCCCCCCCCCACCCCCACCCACCCCCACACACACACACACACACACACACACACACACCTTCATCCATTACTTTAGTTTGACATGAACTTCCCGCAGTAAATCTATGCTGTTTGGGATCCTGTAAATTGCTGGATTTCAGATAATCTACAACTCTTTATTTTAAGAGTGTTTCCATCAATATCCCTACAACTGATGTAATGCTCCCTGGTCGGTAGTTGCTTGCCACTTCCTTGCTTCCACTTTTGTGCAGTGGGACTATGAGCCTAATTCAAACCTGATCGCTTTTGTGCGAATCCGCAAGGCAGCAGATTATCGACCGACTGCACATGCATACAGAGCATAGTGCACATGTGCAAGGCAAACTGTGAACAAATTAGTGAACAAATGAAGCGATTTTTTTATCACTAGGCATATGCAAGTTGATTGACAGGAAGTGGGCATTTGGGGGTGGTAACTGGCTGTTTTCTGGGAGTGTTGGGAAAAACACAGGCATGCCCAAGCGTTTTCAGGGCGGGTGTGTGATGTGAGCTCCGGTCCCGATCAGCCTGATTCTATCGGACTGTAGGAGTAGGTCCTGGCCTATGCACAGAATGCGCAGACTGGAAAAATAATTCGATGGTGAGTGAGTTGCGAACGGATTTGCAGCTGACCGGCGCTCGCAGAGATTTACACAAGACTTTCACATGGCGGGTGCTCACTCTGTCTGGGCGGCGTCTATCCGATCGCAAACCTCGCAAATTCGCAGGGGAGCAATCGGGTCTGAATAAGGTGATTCCGAGTTGATTGTAGCCTTGTAAAAATTTTCAGGGCTACGATCATGACCATAGACATGCGGGGGGACGCCCAGCACAGGGCTATCCCGCCCGCATGTCAGTGCCGCCCCCCCCCCCTCCCCCGCAGAATTGCGAAAGCATCGCACAGCGGCGATGCTTTTGCACTTTAGAAGTAGCTCCCGGCTAGCGCAGCTTTAGCGTGCTGGCTGGGAGCTACTCGTCGCTCCCCGGCCCGCAGCGGCTGCGTGTGACGTCACGCAGCCGTTACGCCCCGCACGGTCCAGCCACGCCTGCGTTGGCCAGACCGCGCCCACGAAACGGCAGCAAAACGCCACCGTTCCGCCCCCCCCGCCCAGCGACCATCTCTGCCTGTCAATCAGAGCAGAGGCGATCGTAGCGCAGCGTCGGACTTCAGCCGTCTGGCATGCGCCAGCGCACTGCGGCACCGCCGCACGTGCAGTTCTGACCCGATCGCACCGCTGCGATAAACTGCAGCGTGCGATCAGGTCAGAATGACCCCCTATGTTCACTCTTTTCCAGTCCTCTGGAATTACTCCTGTAGCTAATGACCGGTTGAATACTTCTGTTAATGCTGCTACCAGCACCCCTTTAAGTTCTTTTAGTATCCTTGGATGTATCCCATCTGGCCCCATAGATTTATCCACGTTTAGTTTTGAGAGTTCTGTTAGGACCTTCTCCTCTGTAAATGTCCTTGTTTCTGCCTCATCTTTCTGAATATCCCTGCAACTTAACTGTGGCCCCTTCTCCTCTCTTTCAGTAGTGAATACTGAGCAAAAATAGTTATTGAGATGAATCTGCTATTACATTGTCTCCCTCAACAAGACTCCCAGTCTCTGGGGGAGATGTACTAAGCAGTGATAAAAGTGGAGAAGTCAGCCAGTGGAGAAGTTGTCCAAGTCAACCAATCAGCATTGACAAAACATTTATAATTTGCATACTATAAAAGTATAATGAGCAGCTGATTGGTTGCCATAGGCAACTTCTCCACTGGCTCACTACTCCACTTTTATCACTGCTTAGTACATGTCCTCCTTTCTTTAGTCTTATTATTCCATCTTTTGTTTTTCTCCTTTCGCTTATATACCTAAAAAAAAGTTTGACCCCCTTTACCCACTGACTGGGCCATTTTCTCCTCAGCTTGTGCCTTTGCACATCTGATTACCTTCTTCATCTCCTTCTGTCTAATAAGATATATCTCTTTGTCTTCATTATTTTGTGTCTGCTTATATTGTATAAAACCAGTTGCAATAACAATAGAGACATCATTAATGACACCAAGAACTTGTGAGACTGAGACCGCACCCTGAGGAAGGAAACATTTCCGAAACGCGTTGGTGATACCAGTTAGAGGGAGGACACATCCCCATCCATATGAGGAGTAAGATCATAACCCGTAATATTCACCTTTTTTGTCTTTCTCAAAGGGATCTTTGGGGACTTTATTGGCAGAGTGGTTAATGTTCTGAGTTCCTTATGGAGTGGAGTGATGTAATCCCTGAACCTTTTTAAGTGTATTTTATGAATGGATATCTTTGTTTTATGAATTAAATCAACTTTTTACGAAGAATCCAGAATTCCTATCCATATTTTTATTGCAAAATCCTACTGGCTGATCTTTGGGAGTGATACACGTTGCAGTTATAAAGAAACCTTTGGATGAATATAGGGCATAGACCAATGGTGAGTTCATGACCATATGCGCTTTATAGATGTTGATGGGTATGCTAGAGGAAAAGATACCTTTATAAGAGGAAATCTCACCTGACGTCGGTGAGTAAGGTATATCCAAAAGCTATCTTCCGTTTCTTATAAAGGTGTAAGAATGTATGTCATGCTGACCCCAATTGTATAAAGAAAAGATACCTTGATAGGAGGAAATTACGCTGCACAGCGGTGAGTGAGGTACATCAAACAAGAAATATTCTGATTGAAAATATTCCTGTTGGTGGTTTGAAGAATAACATCCATTGAAAGACTCTCTGCATTTAATTAATAACAACAGCGCTGGTGGTCCATTCCTTTTTGTTTCTTGGAGATTATATGATGTTCAGTGTAGACATTATGCTCTAGACCAGAGGTTCTCAAACTCGGTCCTCAGGACCCCACACAGTGCATGTTTTGCAGGTAACCCAGCAAGTGCACAGGTGTATTCATTATTCACTGACACATTTTAAAAGGACCACAGGTGGAGCAAATTATTTCACTTGTGATTCTGTGAGGAGACCTGCAAAACATGCACCGTGTGGGGTCCTGAGGACTGAGTTTGAGAACCTGTGCTCTAGACAACTCCAAAAACATATCTCTCTGCAGTATATGGCTGACATCTATCACTTCCCAGGGCCCCACATTTAGCATAATCACACCATGCATTTAATACATAAGGAATGCGAGTGATGATTGACAGGCAGGCAAAGCATCAGTGTGACTGAAGGGACAATGTGCTGCCTTCCTGTATCCTGCTGTGTGTACAGACAGACATTATCCAGAGATGATACATGACTGTCATTAGCATATTAGGTTTATTTGTATTGGCTGCTGCACCTCCCTGTAATATATTGCTGAGCCACGTTCTGGACTGAGACCACGTAGAAAATTCCACAACAGAATTGAGTTCTGTCTGCCCAATATATATATATATATATATATATATATATATATGTATGTATGAAAAAAAGGCATTTGTTTCCCCCAGCACCCTGAATGATAACCGTAACCAGATATAAATTCCACATAATAATAGAATTCAGAGATCTTCGTTACACATATTTGCGCAAATGTGTGAATAAGCCCCAAAGCCGCATCAAGGCATCTCTGTATATTTGGGGTCCCTAGCGCTATATCTAGGTGCAGATATAGCGCTAGGGACCCCAAATATACAGAGACGCCTTGATGCGGCTTTGGGCCTTATTCACACATTTGCGCAAATATGTGTAACGAAGATCTCTGAATTCTATTATTATGTGGAATTTATATCTGGTTACTGTTATCATTCAGGGTGCTGGGGGAAACAAATGCCTTTTTTTCTTGCTTAGAAATACCCCTCCCTTTCGAGCACCTGAATGATATCACTAAGCTAATTGAGCATCTACCAATATATATGTATGTATGTATGTATGTATGTATATATATATATATATATATATATAAAATAATCAGAAGGGTCAGTGTGTAATTGGAAATGGGAAATATTCTATTCATTCGCAAGTCAGAGAACATTGTTTTCTTTTACCAATGTTCCTGTTTCCAATTTGTCTGGACTGGTGGAACAGAGTAGCATTGTTCTGTGCTCTCACATCTCTACAAGACATTCCCTACTCTCCGCTCACTCAGACCTGTTCCCATAACCCGCCAACATCAATTTCTCAACTTTTCAGACTTTTTTTTTTTTTTTTTACATCATAACGATATCTTTACATCTAAGGTGTCTTTCTAACCTTTTCAAAAGTTCACAACTGTTTAAAACACTACCCCGGGGTTTACTAACACCCCCAACCGTGACTGGTGCCTCAGTGCTCTGAGCGGCTGCTGAAGAGGCAATAAACGTCCAGCACTATATAGGCTCTCTACAAAGCTGGACAATGCTCATAGCATTAAAATTTATATATATATATATATATATATATATACACAGTGTGAATGTTCGTGGTGACTGAGGCCACGGACCATAGACCCCCTCACCACAGAAGCAGGCGGCACTCCACGGATTTAGTAGTGAAAAAGTTTTTATAAAGCAAACTACATGACAAGTCCAACGTTTCAACACCGCGATGGGTGTTTTTGTCAAGGACACATGGTGCAAACAAACAAGTGTATAGTGTTCTTACCTTAAATGCTCTCCCGATGTCAGCGCGGACGCACATGTGGTGGGCGGAAGAAACGCCGGCGGCCCCGGCATCCGGCGGCTGAAGATGACGTCACCGTTGCTAGGCTACCAAAGCGCGTCCGTGCCCGGCGCATCGCGTCACTGCACAGCAAAGAGAGAGCACATAATGCAGAGAATGAAAGAAGTGATACATTATACTCATAAGAGGAAACAAAATAACATTTCCAACAAGTGTAAGTGATGGATGCTGGATAAAAAAGCTGGACAATCGTGTATTAAGGATTAAAACTAAACGTTATAAAATGTCACGATGTGACAATGCTAAGCATGATGATCATATCTGTTATTTAGAAACCTAATGCACAAAGCCACAGGCTACACATTGCTGCAACTGACACATTTGGACAAATGTCGTTAACTACAAGAAAGGGGCATATACTGAACTGGCCAATCTATGATTACTTAAAGAAAAACACTCCATGTAAATTTTTCATTTAGTCCCATGGGGGCAACAGAATTCACTAATAAAATCCACCGCATTTCACGTTGAGACAGCAATTTTTGTCTGTCCCCACCGCGATTGAGTACGGGGACATGGTCCACAATCTGGTATTTCAAACTTGAAAGTGAATGTCCAAGTTGTTTAAAATGGCGAGCGACGGGTTGATCATTATCCTTGCCTTCAATCGCAGCCTTGATGGCTGAACGATGAAGTGCCATGCGTTCTTTAAATGTCCTGATCGTTTGGCCAACATACAGCAATCCGCACGGACAGATGATGATGTATATAACATATTGCGAGCTGCAGGTTAAAAAATGATGAATCATGTATCTTTTGCCCGTGCGTGGATGTTGGAAGTGAGAGCCGGCAATCAGATAATTGCATGTAGTGCATGAGGGGCATTTGTAGCATCCTTTGCGAGACGATGTTCTGATTTTAGGAGAGACATCCGTGTGGACCAGGGTGTCACGTAGATTCCGTCCACGTTTGTAACTTGCCATCACAGATTTTTTGTGAAAACATGGCAATGTGTGGTCACTTTTAACAATCGGCCAGAGAGCGCTAACGGCCCTGGGGATTACGGAACTTGCTGTCGTGAATTCTGTTACCAGTGGGATCCTGTCGGATAATGTCTCATCCTTTTTGGATTGTAATAACATTGCCCGCGGCTTATTGAGCACCTCCGCCTTCTGTTGTAACAATTGCTTGTAAGGATAACCTCGGGCTCTGAATCTATATACCACCTGTGTTAATGCTAGATCCAACTCCATCGGATTGCTTGTAATGCGGGCCACCCTGATCATCTGGGATTTGGGCAATCCAGCCTTCAAGGCTGGTGGGTGAAAGCTGGAATGCTGAAGAAGTGTGTTCCGGTCTGTCGGTTTTTGGTAGACAGCCGTATGTATATGACAGTCCTTGATGGTAATGCAGACATCTAGATACTGTATAGCTTCCCGACTGTACTGATGGGTGAACCGAATTGGAGAATCCACCAAGTTGATGGAGCTCAAAAGTAATTTAAGGCTGTCTTCGCCTCCAGTCCAAAATATAATCAAATCATCGATATAGCGCTTGTATAGCAAGATTTTTGAACTGATGGAGACATCCGAGAAGAACAACTCCTCTTCTTTTGCAAACATGTATACATTAGCTAGCGACGGGGCGATACAAGACCCCATTGCACAGCCAGTTGATTGTTCATAATATTTCCCATTATGAATGAAATAGTTCCGCTGCAAAGTCAGTTGTAACAGGGTGATAAATAACTCCATGTCCATCCGTTGGAACATGTTTTGCTCGAGGAATGTTCTCATCGTGGCCAGCCCTTCCATATGTGGGATGACTGAGTATAGATTTTTCACATCCATGGTACACATGATGGTGTCAGCAGGCACAGTGTCCATGGTGTTTAAGATATTTAAAAGATCTGTAGTATCCCGTAAATGTGTGGGTTGTTTGATCACCAATGGCTGTACCATCAGGTCCAAGAATTTGGAAATCGTGTAATATAGAGAATCACGTGCCGAAATGATGGGTCTGATAGGTGGTTTGACCACATCCTTGTGGATCTTCGGTAAAGAATAGATCACGGGCACTTTAGGATGTTTCTGTATGAGCCCCTGTCGGCTCTTCTCGTCAATTTTGCCATGATTCTGAGCTGCAAATAGAATTTTATCCACTTCAAGTTTATAACGCGCAGTGGGATTCCCAGGTAGTTTTTTATAAGTAGTGTTGTCGGCAAGAAGTTCATCAAGGTCTGTGATGTATTGTGTTCTGTCTTGAATAATGATAGCACCGCCCTTGTCCGCTGGACGGATTATGATGGAAGAATCCTGGGATAGTGCTTTTAAAGCTTTTTGTTCCCCTTGTGTCAAGTTAGAAAATACCCTAGGTTGTGCCCTGTCAAATTTATCGACTGCACAGTCCATCAATCTAGAAAAAGACTTGATGGACGCGTTTGTGCTTGGGGGATCAAAGGTAGAGGTGGATTTCGTGAATGTTGCTTCCTGTGGTGTATTTGGATGATGCTGAAAAAATTCACGAAGTCTTAAAGATCGTTCGAAACGATATTGTTCAGTGCGCCATTTGAATGTGTCGTGTTTATTTGTAGGGATAAACGACAACCCTTTATTGAGCAAACTCGTTTCGTCCCCAGACAGAGGTCGTGAAGATAAATTAAATATTAAATCTACATCTAAATCTAAATATTAAATTTTTGTCTTGTTGCCGGCAGGAGGTTTTGTAGAGCCTCTGGTTCTGTTGACCCCTTCGTGTACGCTGGTGGAGGGAGTCACGTCTGAGGGAGTTTTTGACGCTGTTGCTGGAGCGTTTCTGTTTGGCGACCGTGCGTCGTCCGAGTCCTGGACTAAAAAATCACTGTCGCTGTTATCTGAATCCTGTCTCTTCGGATTCTTGAATTGTTTATTTCTCCATGTTTGTCGCTTGTTAACGGATCGTGAATAAGCAACTTCAGAACCATGTAGCCAACGGTAGACTTTATGTTCCTCATAGTCAGCCAATACCACAGATAATTTGCTTTTCTTATATTGTATTAAATCACGTTTATAATTGTTGACTTGAACCTTGAGTTTCTCCCATTTGGCTGCATATGTGGTGTCTTCAAGTAGTGACTTGTTGACCGATTCATATATGGAGATATTGGAGCGATATCTAGCCAATTCCCTCCCGGATTCCTCAATTACAAGGAGCATGAGATCCATGCTGCACTTGTTTAAAATGGATGTCCATTTCTTACAGAACTCCATGTTACTGCGGCCAATGGTCGGGATGTTCTTGACCCGGAATCCCCGTGGTATCTTCCTTGCCCGGTAATAGTCGGAGAGTGACGTGCCATGTAGCAAATAGTCAGTCTCCTTTTTCTTTAAACGTAGGAGATGATGATACACATCATCTGCTGTGATGTTGTCTTGATGGGTTAGAAAATCTTCTTTAAATAGAATGGCCGAAGCCTCTGCTTCAGTGTAGCTGAGGACCCGGTCTGTGTCTGATGTCATTGAAGCGATTGGCTCCGCAGCTTCCATCATCAGGTCTCCGTGATAGCAGGGGACACGAAAGTCACAGTGGTGTAAACACAAAAATACAGTGTTTGTAAGTGTAAAAAATGAATAAAGTCAATGTGGGTAATCCAGACAAAATATTTGAAAACATCCAGTGGTGCCACACTTCGTTAGGGGAGATGGCACACCCCAATAATGTATATAGTAGAAATAGTTGGCACTCAGGAACAACGTGGATACAGACCGGGGTGCCCTCCTCAGATGCATACACAGTGTGAATGTTCGTGGTGACTGAGGCCACGGACCATAGACCCCCTCACCACAGAAGCAGGCGGCACGCCACGGATTTAGTAGTGAAAATTTTTTTATAAAGCAAACTACATGACAAGTCCAACGTTTCAACACCGCGATGGGTGTTTTTGTCAAGGACACATGGTGCAAACAAACAAGTGTATAGTGTTCTTACCTTAAATGCTCTCCCGATGTCAGCGCGGACGCACATGCGGTGGGCGGAAGAAACGCCGGCGGCCCCGGCATCCGGCGGCTGAAGATGACGTCACCGTTGCTAGGCTACCAAAGCGCGTCCGTGCCCGGCGCATCGCGTCACTGCACAGCAAAGAGAGAGCACATAATGCAGAGATATATAACTCTACTTTCCAATGCATTACAAGGTTACAAGGTGTTACACTACAGAAGCAGCTGCATACTACAGACTCGGAGTCAGTGAACTCTGCAGGCATATAGGTTTTATAAACCCAGTTTTAGAATGCACATGAGGCTCAATCTATGCAGGGCTTAAAGTGGTCCTGGAGAGGTGGTGGAACTCATTTATCCCACCACATAGCACATACCCCCTCCTTCATATTAAGTGGAGCCAGGGCTAGAGCTGGTGTTTTCGGCTTCCCCCTGCAAACTATAAATGAGTGCCCTACTTCCCATACTTTATAAAGGGACAGTGATCTCACAAAGAAGTAGTGTTGTTATATAATAGTACCCCCAATTCAAATTACACCACACAGTAGCACAATCTTCTTCACAGTACACCGCTTGTAGTGCCCCTGATTCATATTACACCACCTAGTAATGCCCCTTATTATGGTTTTGTCACTCAGTAGTGCTACACAATGGTACCCTTTATACACGTTATGCCACACAGTAGTGCCCCTTCTATACAATGCCCATAGTTGTGCCCCTTATATACATTTCCCACAGTAGTAGTGCCCCTTACACATAATGACCACAGTTATATTGCCCCTTACACATAATGACCACAGTAATGCCGCTTTTACACATAATGCCCACAGTAGTGCCCCTTATATACATCTCTGCCTCTGTCACTCCAGCAGCTCACCACCTGTGTCCCCCCAGCAGCTCCATGTCCTATATCCCTCCCAACAGCTTCCTCACATCTCTTGTCACTCCAGTCCCCTCTTATCTTGTCTTTAAGATGCACAGAGCCTGCTCCTCCTCATGATTCTTCTTAACTTCAGCAGCGGTGACAGCATGACATCACATACGCCATGCCAGAAAAGGAAGCCACTGGGACCTGAGGAAGGGATGACTACTGTCCAACAAACACAGCGTGTGTGAGTACCAAGTGGTGTGGTCTATCAATGGAGGATCATAGAGCCACCAGAACCTAAGGAAGGGGAAGGTGTCTGCAGCTCATTAGAAACACTAGCGCCGCCTACATCATTGACTGACATAGGTGACGGGGCGGGATTTTGTGTTGGGATTACTGTGCAGGGCAATGGAGGAGGTGGAACTAGTTCCCCCTACCATTACAGGTGGTGGAACTCAGTTCCACCTCGTTCCCTCCACTTTAACCTCTGAATCTCTGTATGCCCATCTACCACAGCATGGAGACCTCTTTCAGATGGAAACCTACAGTAACACTTTATCATTCAAATGTGGGACTGCATTCTGAAACACAAGATTTATTAATAGAAACCATGCTGCGCTGATCATGGATAGGTGGACAGGGTGAAGAGTCAAACTAGGGCAGTCACCATCTTCCAAACTTGGGGTCAACACACCGTCATTTCCAAATACATTTACAGGTGCTAAGCTGCTGTGACTGATAATACAATACACAATCCTGTATTGTGGTGTGCTTTGTGGTGGTTGCCAGTTTGCAGTTTTTTAGTGTTTACTTGGGCTGTACACGGGATGTCTCGTTAGTTGCGGAGCATCGATGTGCACACTTCCATGTCATACACTATGTTGCCACGTCATGGAAAGGCATTTCCGATCACTCACATCTGTTGGCGTTTTCAGGTGAGAGTAATTTGTCATCGCACTGGGCAGCGTTCCTCAGTTTTCGGGCAGTAACTGGGCCATGATGAAGGCACATGCGCTGTACCAAAATGGCCGTCGGGATGAGACTGACTGATATAAGATGATGTCATGCCAGAGGCCACCCGGACCCCAATAATGATTAGTGCTTTACATCTACTGTAGCTTTCTGCTATCACTCCTGTTAATCAGATACCCACTAACATGACCCATTCTATTAGGTACAAACTGTCTGCTCCGCTCCTGGACTTCCTTGTTGCAGAGATGGGGCTGCAGCACAGTCCAAAATTCAAATAGGGGAGTCACACCAACTGCCACCCCACACACTGTCAAACATCACAGCCCGGGACTCACTGGCAGTTGGTGTGGATTGTGGACCGTCCTGTAGCCCCACCCATGTAACTGCCACTGGCAAGGAAGTCCAGGTGCGGAGCATTGTACCGAATGGAACAGGTTATGTAGGAGGGTATGTAATTATTTCTTTCAACTGTTGTTCCACGTACACTTATTTGTGGCCTTTTTTATACTTTTTGAAATGATAAGGGTGTTTGCATTGAAAAAAAGGGGATCCGGTCTCTAGGTCGACAGTAACTATGACGACACTATCTAGGTCGACCACTATTGGTCGATAGTAACTAGGTCGACAGGGTTTCTAGGTCGACAAGGTCTCTAAGTCGACATGTTCTAGGTTGACAGGTCAAAAGGTCGACGTGAGTTTTTCACAATTTTTTTCTTTTTTTGGAACTTTTCATACTTAACGATCCACGTGGACTACAATTGGGAGCGGCAACCTGCCCGAATCATGCGAGGGGACACCACAACTCACAGCTAGTTGGATACTTATTTGTAGGGGGCCACCCGACCCCCGATGATAAACTGGCTCCTAAATGTATTAAATAATTTGTTCCTGCCTTCAAAGCACAGATAAAAAATATTAAGTTAAAATAAAGTTTTTAGAAAGTGCACACTGGAAACATATTATCCGATATCTTGATAGCAGTCAGTAGGTCCAATTCTGACCCCTTTTTCCAAATTTTTTGCCCCTTTCAAGTTAATTGATTCCTACCAAGAGTTTCAACCACAGAAATATAACCTTTCGGTTTAGTCGTAAATTACCGCTACCCTCATACATATAAAATATTCAGAGACAATGAGTCTTTTGTTCTACAACTGTTACCAGAATGTTACAGAATGTGTAAAATGAGACACTTCACCTGTAGAATTCTCTCCCCGACTTCTCAGCCGGATAATTGTTGCCAGCTCCGGCCGCCGCCATAGCGAGCGGCGAATGAGAATGGCAGGTACTGTACAGACAGACGATCTGTCCTATGTACGGGGCTGAGCTGTTGCCATGTAAAACAATATTATCACAAGCAAAACAAACCCGCCAAAGCTTTCATGTCGCACTTTTAGACAAACAGCGAATTATTGCAGTGTTACAAAATTTCAGCAGCTCATGTTGCTAAACAAGAGCCCAGAACCTCAGTGTGAAACAATTGAGCAGTCAGCGCCGTTATACACACCTTAAATTAACAGCGGTGAGAAATGGCTGAAAGGCAATGAAATGTAACAGTTATTTTTAATTGTTTTACTACGGTTAATTCTAGAAAAAGTACCTGTTAAAATAGTCTGATTAGTCATTAGTGTATTTAAGCTCTCTAATAAAATATACTTAGGAGACGTATTGTAACCATATGGATATTTTATATACTACGTACTGTAAGTGCTGATTGGCTCTTACACCGTATAATGGAATGAATGGGACTTACTGTATGTTCAGGGCCGGTTCTAGCCCTTGTGGCGCCCCGGGCAAAGTATAGGGGCGTGGCTTCAAATGGGGGCGCGGTCAGTTACGCCCCCATTTGTGCTCCCTGTAGCGCCGCTGAAAGAAAATAAAAATAAAAAAAAGTATACTTACTATCCCCGCTCCTGATTCCAGACCGCTGCAGACCTCCTCCGACGGCGCCGCTCTTCTCCTCTCCTCTCCTGGATCTATGGGAGAGACATTATTACGTCTCTCCCATAGCACAGCATAGACACTAGAGGTCAATTATGACCCCTAGTGTCTGGGTAGCGTCTAGATTCTCTTCGTGCAGAGGACCTTTCCCATAACCCCCTGGGTCCATGTCACAATCTATTTGGAATAGAAAAGTGTGGCAGGCGAAGCGGAGCGGAGCGAGACACCGTGCCCGATGCGTGGTGAGCGAAGCGAGCCCGCGAGGGTCCAATGCTGCATAGAAAAAAAAATTATCCCAAACTGACGGAGAACGAAGAAAACATTTAGGAGCTGTAAGGGCGGAAGTTCTCTCCTGCCCACTCGTTTTGACACGTCCAGGTCCTTTGCACGAAGGCAACATAGACACAACCCTAGTGTCTGTGCCAATATGCTGTGCGGTGCGCGATGACGTAATCGCGCACCGCACAGCAAAGGTCCTCTCCATGAAGGGAAACCAGACGCGTATTGTCTAGTTTCCCTTCATGGAGAGGACCTTTGCTGTGCGGTGCGCGATGACGTCATCGCGCACCGCACAACAAAGGTCCTCTCCATGAAGGGAAACTAGACTCTACGCGTCTGGTTCCCTTCAAAGCGGGGGGCACAGTGGCGGATCTTGCCATGGTGCGGTGCCCTCCGGATGGCGCCCTCGGCGCCGGCGCAAAAGTCCTGCTTGCCCGTGAGCAAAAGTCCTGCTTGCCCGTGGCAAGATCCGCAACTGTGTATGTTATGAGCGAAACAGACAATTGTAACTGCAGTATAACCATGTATCTGTCTATAAGGGGGAAAGTCATGTTTGGAATAAAATTGAAAGAGTGTTTTTACATCCTTCATCACCGGACGACCTACAGTGTGAATAGGCAGATAGGAATTGCGGAGAGAAGCCCCTAGGCTTTTATTGGGTACTGCCATCTTTATATGTATATTATGAATGTATCACATCCTGGAGCTTTGTACATACGGAAATGTGGGCAAATTCCGAAAACATCAGTTGACGTTTTTAAAGCTACATTTTCCCTTTATATAGGGATATATTAGTATATCCCGCCCCCCGTAAGATAAATATAGTAATGTCTCTTCTAAGTGTAATGCTTATAAAGACATGGGTGTAATGGGAGGAATGTACTACGCATTATCTTGTGGATGCGATGCATCCTGCCACTCATCAGGTACATACCGGAGTTAATAAACATACTACACCAACATACATCTCTTCGCTTATCTCAAAATATCTCCCAACCCGACCCCTTCGCTCTTCACAAGATCTACGTCTCTCATCCACACTCATTACTTGCTCCCATGCACGATTGCAGGACTTTCTGCGGGCTGCACCCACTCTGCGGAATGCCCTACCACGTACAATAAGACTCTCCTCTAGCCTTCAAACCTTCAAGCGTTCCCTGAAAACTCATCTATTCAGACAAGCCTATCAAATTCCAGAACCGCTCACATTACCTTCATAGCTTTCCTATCCAATGTTATCCCCACAGTACAGTCCACACATATCACCCCACATATTTTCTTTCTTCACGCTCCCGTCCTCCTGACCCTGGTTCATCACTGCTGTGATGTGATATCATGCAGTCCACCAAGAACCTTTGCAATCTGGTGGACAACTACTGTATGCAATAGATAGCACCTATCCTCGTGTATCAATGCCTATTTACCCATAGATTGTAAGCTTGCGAGCAGGGCCCTCCTACCTCTATGACTGTTTGTTTTTAGCTGGTTTTGTCTTCTAATTGTGTCCAGTTGTAAAGCGCAACGGAATTTGCTGCGCTATATAAGAAACTGTTAATAAATAAATAACGCCCCCCACCTATAACTGAATGCTGCTTTAAGTTTTGCAGCAGTCTCACTAAAATGCAGACGATTCCATAAACTTGGAACATATTACATAACCCCCTCTTTCTTTTCTATATTTCCATCTCTCCCTCCCTCTCTCTCTCTTACTCTATTTCAGTATGGTGACACATAGTTATTAATAAAACTTGACACAATGACAATTTGTCTGCTGTATAATATAACAATTCTACATTTTCCTGCAATTGTTTAAGTTCATTATTATTCTTTTGTTTTTACGCTTGCGAAAAGATCCCTGTTGTCACAATTTTATCTATTGGCTGTTGTGCTAGAACCCAACCCTGGAAGATCGCGTTGGTTCTGCATCAATTACCAAATGCCTTTTACTCATTGGCCGGCCTTATACGGCTTCTGTCACCAGTAATTTTACTGAACTTGCGCTATTTGACCTGAGAGGCTACAACTTGAGAAATAATGAGCAAAATTTGAATCTGTAAAACTTCCATCCTGCAAATCAAGGCCGACTGTAGAATTCCACAGTTGGAAAATTCCCTAAACAACTTTGTTATGTAAAACAAAGTTCTGCGTAACATCGCTGCCAAGTGTTCCCTGCGGGCCGCCGCAAACCAGGTTTTATGAGCAGCTGATGAACACCTTCTGCAATAATTCCAGTATTCCAAAACATGACCAGGAGTTCTGCCCCCAGCAGAGGGTGAACCAACTCTAACCTGCGCCCTCCCCTCCGCCAGCAAAATCTGGTTCTCTTTATTTGACTTTATTTTTTTATTATCCGAGTGGAAAAATAACACAATCCTGAGCCTTAAAATAGCTGTAGAAAAACACGGTAAAGGGTCCAGCGGGGTCATAAATATTAACAGATCTTGTAGTGAGAGCTACTTTGTTATAAACGCCAAGCCTAACAGGAACCTGATATTGTAGGAACAAGTCCATCTTCTCAGGCTGGTGCAAAATAATTAAAGACACCCCTAAAAGCAGACAGGAAAGTTCATACATTATCTATAAATGATAAATGCTTTTTCATATGTGCGGTGAAAACCATATAATAGATCCTTACGAGTTCTTCCCAAAGACCCCAGCGAGTGATGGGCAAACACCGTCTTCCGTAGAGGAAAGGATAGAAATGATTCCGACACTGTGTGTGTTTTTTATTCCTATATAAATAATTTTTATGTTTGTAGAAATGTTTTATTAATGAATGTCTAAGGCCATTTGGCAAAGCACTTTATGAGACGGACGATTATTTCCCTGCATTCATGTCTGCGAGAGCATCCTAATCGCCATCCCACTCTCTGCTGCTGATCCGCATATAGATGAGATGGCTTGCCGCGCGTTAGTTAGTCACATGTTGATAAATGACCTCTGATCGGTAAAGAACTGAGATGTTCGTGTGGCCGGAGATCTATCACACATGAACTCGTGGTGTGTTTGCCATTTTTTAAATGGACGAATTGGCGCTAGGCGACATGTACTATAAATGTATAGGTAATAATGTGATTTAACATGTTAGTGCTCTATGGGGCTAATTCAGCATGGATTGCATTTGTAAGGCCGCTTCTCGTGACACAGTCCTTGGCTTCACCCCTCCCGAAAAATGGGGGCTACACAGCCCCATTTCCGGTAACTCTGGCCACTCCTGACCCCATCCCTTCCCCCTGAACACCTTTGCCTGTCAATCAGGCAGAGGTGTTCCCAATACTGTGATGTGATCGCAACACCCGTTCTGCACATTTCCCGATTATTGGGAAACTGCACTGAGGATCGCATGGACGAACCTTATGGAAAACCCCCCAATGCCTGATTTTAGAATTGCATGTTCAAATGTATAGACTACGTACTTATAAGGAATGTAACATAGTAATGTATAAGGTATTTTACTTCAGAAGGTTTTGACATTTGGAAACAAATTGCTCTTGAGACATTCTCACATAGGAATTGATATGTTGATGGTCTCTCCCCTCAGGGGGTTACTCCCGAGTGCAACCTGCACCACCCCGAGTGACACTTCTGCCTCAAGAGATCTGTCCAAACTAGAGATGAGCGTATTCGGTTTTACTCGGTTCTCAAAACGGCATCTTATTGGCTATCCAAAACACGTGACATCCGTGAGCCAATAAGATGCCGTTTTGAGAACCGAGTAAAACCGAACCCGCTCATCTCTAGTCCAAACCAAAGGCGCCATTTATTAGAGAACACAGACAGGGCTCCCGCTCGTCTTATTCCATGTTTGGGTGCAGAAATTTGGGTGGCTCTGCAGCTGAGTATAACCAGTTCTTGGGGAATTCCAATCCCATTGCTGCCCCTTTACTACTGTATATCCCTGCACACTACAAAGAGTCAGGAGATGACACAATTGTCATCCCAGCTCCACTTATAGACTATAAACTCTACAAAATGTGCAATTTACAAATAAAGTATGGCTCAAAGATTTGTTCACAAACAGCTCCTCTGAGAAACCACCTGTTCCGTCATAAGGTTCATTCAGGGTTATCTTAAAATACAGTATAGGAACACTGAGCAGATACCCAGGGTCCCACAGGTCTAAGGGCCTTCGAGCAGATGTGGGCTGGGCCAGAAGGCATCTGCCTCTTGGATTGGTGCCTCCTGAGCTTCTTGGGAGGCAGATAGAGTATGCTGAATGACTTCTATGATTGCTGATCCTTCAGAACGTTCCTGCAAGTGCTGGTCTGCCCACAAGTGACGAAGCTCACTTTCAGAAGTCAAGTACAAATGTGTATCGTGAATGAAGGCCCCATCTGGACCACATCATATTCAAAACCACTTGACAATAAACTGTATTCCATGCACTTTTAGATTATGTACTAAAATATTGAATATCATCAACCATGCCTTTTTTGTTAAACTTTAAAATCTGGGAGTTTTGACCCTGTATATGGGAATGTATGCAATTGGAAAGGCACTGGTGATGGTGGAACGATATCTACTGATCTTCGTAACCTCAAATTGTTACCCGTCCTGTCAGAGCCGGCCCTAACCAATATGATGCCCTAGGCAAGATTTTGGCTGGTGCCCCCTAGCACCACCGCTGGTTCTGCCTCTGACCTTGCACCTCTTTCCCAGCACCATCACCCCTCACCCATAGCAGTCCCTATTTTGGTGTTTGTACCCCCTATATTTTCAATAGGAACAGTTCGCACATTTGGCGCACAGCCCAAAAAGGGGTGTGTTTTTGCTGGCAAGCGGCATGGCCACACAATAGTACCCCCAATTCAAATTACACCACACAGTAGTGCAACTTTATTCACATTTTATCATGCGATATTGTCCATAATTCATATTACATCCCACAGTAGTATCACTTAACCTTATAAATGTTACTCCTCACAGTAGAGCCCCTTATTCACATTACATCACACTGAATTGCTCCTTATTCACATTACACCACACCCTATTGCTCTTTATTCACATTAGACGACATAGTAGTGCCCTCTCTATACGCAACGCCACATAGTAGAGCACCTTATACACATAATGCCACACATTAGTAATGCATTTATACACAATTCCACACAGTAATGCCCCTTACACATATGAGACACATTGATGTCCTTATAAACATAATGTGCCTTACACATTATGACAACTTTTATTCATGCCCTTTTACACATAATGTCCTTTACACATATGCCGCACATTAGTGCCCCTATACACATAATGACACACATAGTGCCCCCTACACATTTGCTGCACATTATTAGTGCCCCTATACACATAATGACACACATACAGTAGTACCCTGTTACACATATGCCACACATTATTAATGCCCTTATACACATAATGACACATGGTGCCCCCTACACATTTGCTGCACATTATTAGTGCCCCTATACACATAATGACACACATACAGTAGTACCCTGTTACACATATGCCACACATTATTAATGCCCTTATACACATAATGACACACATAGTGCCCCTTTACACATATGTTGCACATTATTAATGCATTTTTACATGACACACATAATGTTCCTTACACATATTCCAAACATTACTGCACAACCAACCCACGCACATGCACACAGCACTCACACTGCCACTAACACTGTGACCTCTGCCTCTGCTTGGATACAGATGTGTCCTCATAAATATTGCCTCAATGCTAATGTCGAGCACCTTTTTTTTATGAATATGCATCTTATTTGCATTGCTATGTAGCTAGGATGCACAAGCAGCTTCTGCTGATTAAAATGATATGCAGCATGCCTATATACTGTGTGAGACTGTGGCTGTATCTGCATATGAAATGCTACATAGAAAATATAGGCATGCCGCATATCATTTTAATAAGCAGAAGCTGCTGATGCCCCTAGGCAATTGCCTAGTTTGCCTATGCCTATGGCCGGCTCTGCGTCCTGTGGTAAATGTAGCTGTATGAGAGACTGTGTCACTGGCGTTTGTCACAGCGCCAGTCAGTAGCAGCCTCTGTCCTATCACAGCAGCGACCGAGGCACCACAGAGAGCCAGTCACAGGAGTAGCAGCAGTAGGAACCAAAGTGGATTTGCAGTGAAAATATGTCTCACTACTTGCAACACACAGATCTGGCTGACTGGCTCTGAAAACCCATAAATCAGGATATGGGGAATCCCAGGATGTAAACTCAGAGCATTTCCCCACATTGGGAGGCTGGTGATAAAAGTCACTTTGCTTAAAGCAAGCCATGTATTGTATGCTGTTATATTGTTACAACATGTTCTCCTTGTATGATGAGCTAAATAATTTCCTTACTCGCTGCCTGGGGGCCGCACATTACTGTGTGAATCCTACAGCCGCCCAACCGCCATTTATCATGGTTGGACGTTCCAGTAATTGGTGCATGTCCTACAAATTGCAGGGAATAGTAGATCTCCTACTGTACGTTATAGGCAGAGATCTCCAAGGTGACTTATTAACTTTTATCATTTAGGGGCCACTTTCAGGGGCATTTTAACAGAGGAGGGGTGGGCTCCCTCCTCTGCACGGCGCAGTAGTCTCCGGTATCGAGCCAGAGTCTACTGCACAAGCGCAGGTCTCCGGAAACATGGAGCTCGGACTGCGCATGCAGGGCGGCCATTTTGGCTGCGATTTTGGCTGCGATTTTCGCTGCGGCTGCTGTGCCCAACGCTGGACTCTGAAGAGGTTTGGATAAGGGTGCAGTGTGTGCGGTGTGGGCCCCCTCTGAACCCAGGGGCCTGTGTGCACCACACACACTGCACCAATTATAGAAACGCCAATGGCCACTTTACTCATGATAATACCAGTGCTGCAAGTATGGCGGTATGGGGCGGTACAGCATACCCATAAGAAATTCCCAGCCGGTACGCCGTACCGTCGGGCTGTCCACCATACCTGCAGCCTGCTGCTGTGTGAGGGGAGGAGAGCGCAGCGCCTCTCCTGTCCCTCAATCAGTGGCGGATCTAGACTTTTCTTTTAGGGGGATGGTTTATTAATTATTCCTGACTCCTCCCCAGTCAACTCATTACTCCTCCCACTTCCCATTCTAACTGTCCAACAGAGATCAGAAAAGAGGGGGGGGGGGGGGGGCATGGGATCCAAGGTTTGATACATCTCACCTTAAGTGGTTAATTACTGTATACTAATGACCAGGGCTTAAAGTGGTTCTGGAGAGGTGGTGGAACTCATTTACGCAGCCACGCAATCCCCCCTCACATTAAGCTGAGCCAGGGCCAGTGCTAGTGTTTTTTGTACCCCCCTGCAAACAATAAATTAGGGTTACATTTACTAAGCAGTGATAAGAGCGGAGAAGTGAGCCAGTGGAGAAGTGCCCATGTCAACCAATCAGCACTGAAGTAACATCTATAATTTGCATACTATAAAATGATACAGAGCTGCTGATTGGTTGATGGGGAAATTTCTCCACTGGCTCACTTCTCCGTTCTTATCACTGCTTAGTAAATGTACCCCTTAGTGCCCTACTTCTCATACTTTATAAAAGGACATTGATCTCACAAAGAAGCAGCATGGTTACATAATAGTACCATGTACAATGTACATGGTACAATGTGCTTATTTGATGGCTTGATCAAGGAGACCTGGATCAGTGTAGTAGTATATTTTGTTTGCAAAAAATATATATAATAGAGAATCCCCAAACAAAGTTTTAGTCTCCTTTATATGTTGTATTTGTTTTCTCTGCTCTATTCACTGGGATATGAACTCCATTCAGCTGTGGTGGTTTCAACTGCAACAACGTGAAAAACATTTTCTCTATCGTCCTAGTGGATGCTGGGGTTCCTGAAAGGACCATGGGGGGATAGCGGCTCCGCAGGAGACAGGGCATAAAAAGTAAAGCTTTACGATCAGGTGGTGTGCACTGGCTCCTCCCCCCATGACCCTCCTCCAAGCCTCAGTTAGATTTTTGTGCCCGGCCGAGAAGGGTGCAATCTAGGTGGCTCTCCTAAAGAGCTGCTTAGAAAAGTTTAGCTTAGGTTTTTTATTTTACAGTGAGTCCTGCTGGCAACAGGATCACTGCAACGAGGGACTTAGGGGAGAAGAAGTGAACTCACCTGCGTGCAGGATGGATTGGCTTCTTTGGCTACTGGACATTAGCTCCAGAGGGACGATCACAGGTACAGCCTGGATGGTCACCGGAGCCTCGCCGCCGGCCCCCTTGCAGATGCTGAAACAAGAAGAAGGTCCAGAATCGGCGGCATGAAGACTCCTCAGTCTACTTAAGGTAGCGCACAGCACTGCAGCTGTGCGCCATTTCCTCTCAGCACACTTCACACGGCAGTCACTGAGGGTGCAGGGCGCTGGGAGGGGGGCGCCCTGGGAGGCAATGAAAACCTATTTTTGGCTAAAAATACCTCACATATAGCCTCCGGGGGCTATATGGAGATATTTAACCCCTGCCAGAATCCGTTAAGAGCGGGAGACGAGGCCGCCGAAAAAGGGGCGGGGCCTATCTCCTCAGCACACAGCGCCATTTTCCCTCACAGAAAGGCTGGAGGGAAGGCTCCCAGGCTCTCCCCTGCACTGCACTACAGAAACAGGGTTAAAACAGAGAGGGGGGGCACTAATTTGGCGTTAGAAATATATAAAAAAGATGCTATAAGGGAAAACACTTATATAAGGTTGTCCCTATATAATTATAGCGTTTTTGGTGTGTGCTGGCAAACTCTCCCTCTGTCTCTCCAAAGGGCTAGTAGGTCCTGTCCTCTATCAGAGCATTCCCTGTGTGTGTGCTGTGTGTCGGTACGTGTGTGTCGACATGTATGAGGACGATGTTGGTGAGGAGGCGGAGAAATTGCCTGTAATGGTGATGTCACTCTCTAGGGAGTCGACACCGGAATGGATGGCTTATTTAGGGAATTACGTGATAATGTCAACACGCGGCAAGGTCGGTTGACGACATGAGACGGCCGACAAACAATTAGTACCGGTCCAGACGTCTCAAAAACACCGTCAGGGGTTTTAAAACGCCCGTTTACTTTAGTCGGTCGACACAGACACAGACAGGGACACTGAATCCAGTGTCGACGGTGAATAAACAAACGTATTCCTTATTAGGGCCACACGTTAAGGGCAATGAAGGAGGTGTTACATATTTCTGATACTACAAGTACCACAAAAGAGGGTATTATGTGGGATGTGAAAAAACTACCGTAGTTTTTCCTGAATCAGATAAATTAAATGAAGTGTGTGATGATGCGTGGGTTCCCCCCGATAGAAAATATGGGCGGTATACCCTTTCCCGCCAGAAGTTAGGGCGCGTTGGGAAACACCCCTTAGGGTGGATAAGGCGCTCACACGCTTATCAGAACAAGTGGCGGTACCGTCTATAGATAGGGCCGTCCTCAAGGAGCCAGCTGACAGGAGGCTGGAAAATATCATAAAAAGTATATACACACATACTGGTGTTATACTGCGACCAGCGATCGCCTCAGCCTGGATGTGCAGAGCTGGGGTGGCTTGGTCGGATTCCCTGACTAAAAATATTGATACCCTTGACAGGGACAGTATTTTATTGACTATAGAGCATTTAAAGGATGCATTTCTATATATGCGAGATGCACAGAGGGATATTTGCACTCTGGCATCAAGAGTAAGTGCGATGTCCATATCTGCCAGAAGATGTTTATGGACACGACAGTGGTCAGGTGATGCAGATTCCAAACGGCACAAAGGTGTATTGCCGTATAAAGGAAGAGGAGTTATTTGGGGTCGGTCCATCGGACCTGGTGGCCACGGCAACTGCTGGAAAATCCACCGTTTTTACCCTAAGTCACATCTCTGCAGAAAAAGACACCGTCTTTTCAGCTTCAGTCCTTTCGTCCCTATAAGAGTCATATCTGCCCAGGGATAGAGGAAAGGGAAGAAGACTGCAGCAGGCAGCCCATTCCCAGGAACAGAAGCGTTCCACCGCTTCTGACAAGCTCTCAGCAGGACGCTGAGACCGTACAGGACCCCTGGATCCTACAAGTAGTATCCCAGGGGTACAGATTGGAATGTCGAGACGTTTCCCCTGCGCAGGCTCCTGAAGTCTGCTTTACCAAGGTCTCCCTCCGACAAGGAGGCAGTATGGGAAACAATTCACGAGCTGTATTCCCAGCAGGTGATAATTAAATTACCCCTCCTACAACAAGAAAAGGGGTATTATTCCACACTATATTGTGGTACTGAAGCCAGAAGGCTAGGTGAGACCTATTCTAAATCTAAAAAAATTTGAACACTTACAAAGGTTCAAATCAAGATGGAGTCACTCAGAGCAGTGATAACGAACCGGGAAGAAGGGGACTATATGGTGTCCCGAGACATCAGGGATGCTTACCTCCATGTCCCAAATTTGCCCTTATCACTAAGGGTACCTCAGGTTCGTGGTACAGAACTGTCACTATCAGTTTCAGACGCTGCCGTTTGGATTGTCCACGGCACCCCGGGTCTTTACCAAGGTAATGGCCGAAATGATGGTTCTTCTTCGAAGAAAAGGCGTCTTAATTATCCCTTACTTGGACGATCTCCTGATAAGGGCAAAGTCCAGGGAACAGTTGGAGGTCGGAGTAGCACTATCTCGGATACTGTTACAACAGCAGGGGTGGATTCTAAATATTCCAAATTCGCAGCTGATCCCGACAACAAGTCTCCTGTGCTTAGGGATGATTCTGGACACAGTCCAGAAAAAGGTGTTTCTCCCGGAAGAGAAAGCCAGGGAGTTATCCGAGCTAGTCAGGAACCTCCTAAAATCAGTGCATCATTGCACAAGGGCCATGGTAAAAAAATGGTGACTTCCTTTGAAGCAATTCCAGTCGGCAGATTTCATGCAAGAACTTTTCAGTGGGATCTGCTGGACAAATGGTCCGGATCGCATCTTCAGATGCATCAGCGGATAACCCTATATCCAAGGACAAGGGTGTCTCTCCTGTGGTGGTTACAGAGTGCTCATCTTCTAGAGGGCCGCAGATTCGGCATTCAGTTTTGGATGTTGGTGACCACGGAGGCCAGCCCGAGAGGCTGGGGAGCAGTCACACAAGGAAAAAATTTCCAGGGAGTGTGATCAAGTCTGGAGACTTTTCTCCACATAAATATAGCTAAGGGTAAATTTATAATGCTCTACGATTAGCAAGACCTCTGCTTCAAGGTCAGCCGGTATTGATCCAGTGGGATAAAACATCACGGCAGTCGCCCACGTAAATAGACAGGGCGGCACAAGAAGCAGGAGGGCAGTGGCAAAAACTGCAAGGACTTTTCGCTGGGCGGAAAATCATGTGATAGCACTGTCAGCAGTGTTTCATTCCGGGAATGGAAACTGGGAAGCAGACTTCCTCAGTAGGCACGACCTCCACCCGGCAGAGTCGGAACTTCATGGGGAAGTTTTCCACATGATTGTAAACCGTTGGGAATTACCAAAGGTGGACATGATGGCGTCCCGTCTGAACAAAAAACGGGACAGGTATTGCGCCAGGTTAAGAGACCCTCAGGCAATAGCTGTGGACGTTCTGGTAACACCGTGGGTGTACCAGTCGGTGTATGTGTTCCATCCTCTGCTTTTCATACCTAAGGTACTGAGAATTATAAGACGTAGAGGAGTAAGAACTATACTCATGGCTCCGGATTGGCCAAGAAGGACTTGGTACCCGGAACTTCAAGAGATGCTCACAGAGGACTTATGGCCTCTGCCGCTAAGAAGGGACTTGTTTCAGCAAGTACCATGTCTGTTCCAAGACTTACCACAGCTGCGTTTGACGGCATGGCGGTGGAACGCCGGATCCTAAGGGAAAAGGCATTCAGGAAGAGGTCATTCCTACCCTGGTCAAAGCCAGAAAGGAGGTGACCGCACAACATTATCACCACATGTGGCGAAAATATGTTGCGTGGTGTGAGGCCAGGAAGGCCCCACGAAGAAATTTCAACTCGGTCGATTCCTGCATTTCCTGCAAACAGGGGTGTCTATGGGCCTCAAATTGGGGTCCATTAAGGTTCAAATTTCGGCCCTGTCGATTTTTCTTCCAGAAAGAATTGGCTTCAGTTCCTGAAGTCCAGAAGTTTGTCAAGGGAGTATTGCATATACAACCCCCTTTTGTGCCTCCAGTGGCACTGTGGGATCTCAACGTAGTTCTGGGATTCCTCAAAACACATTGGTTTAAAACCAGTCAAATCTGTGGATTTGAAGCATCTCACATGAAAAGTGAACATGCTCTTGGACCTGGCCTGGACCAGGCGAGTGTAAAATTGGTGGTTTTTTTCTCAAAAAAGCCCATATCTGTTTGTCCATTCGGACAGGGCAGAGCTGCGGACTCGTCCCCAGTTCTCTCCCTAAGGTGGTGTCAGTGTTTCACCTGAACCAGCTTATTGTGGTGTCTTGCGCCTACTAGGGACTTGGAGGACTCCAAGTTGCTAGATGTGGTCAGGGCCCTGAAAATATAGGTTCCAGGACGGCTGGAGTCAGGAAAACTGACTTGCTGTTATCCTGTATGCACCCAACAAACTGGGTGCTCTTGCTTCTAAGCAGACTTTTGCTAGTTGGATGTGTAATACAATTCAGCTTGCACATTCTGTGGCAGGCCTGCCACAGCCAAAATATGTAAATGCCCATTCCACAAGGAAGGTGGGCTCATCTTGGGCGGCTGCCCGAGGGGTCTCGGCTTTACAACTTTGCAGAGCGGCTATTTAGTCAGGGGCAAACACGTTTGTAAACTCCTACAAATTTGATAACCTGGCTAAGGAGGACCTGGAGTTCTCTCATTCGGTGCTGCAGAGTCATCCGCACTCTCCCGCCCGTTTGGGAGCTTTGGTATAATCCCCATGGTCCTTTCAGGAACCCCAGCATCCACTAGGACGATAGAGAAAATAAGAATTTACTTACCGATAATTCTGTTTCTCGGAGTCCGTAGTGGATGCTGGGCGCCCATCCCAAGTGCGGATTATCTGCAATACTTGTACATAGTTACAAAAATCGGGTTATTATTGTTGTGAGCCATCTTTCAGAGGCTCCGCTGTTATCATACTGTTAACTGGGTTCAGATCACAGGTTGTACAGTGTGATTGGTGTGGCTGGTATGAGTCTTACCCGGGATTCATAAATCCTTCCTTATTGTGTACGCTCGTCCGGGCACAGTATCCTAACTGAGGCTTGGAGGAGGGTCATGGGGGGAGGAGCCAGTGCACACCACCTGATCCTAAAGCTTTACTTTTTGTGCCCTGTCTCCTGCGGAGCCGCTATCCCCCCATGGTCCTTTCAGGAACCCCAGCATCCACTACGGACTCCGAGAAATAGAATTATCGGTAAGTAAATTCTTATTTTTAGGAAATATGGTTTCCAAGTAATCTTGGACAACAAAGTCTTACAATTTGACAGATAAGCAGAATTTTACATAGTGGGCCTAATTCAGACCTGATCGCTAGGCTGCGTTTTCGTACAGCGGTCGTTCAGGTTTAAACTGCGTATGCACCGCAGTGCGCAGGTGCATTGCACGGGTACAAAGCGGATCACCGCTCAGCGATGTTTTTTTTGCGAAGGATCCATTTGCACGGGTGTTCGCAAGGAGATTGACAGATAGAAGGCGTTTGTGGATGGCGTCAATTCCGGTCCCGGACAGGCTGATGTGATCGCAGCAGCTGAGTAAGTCCTGGGCTACTCAGAGACTGCACAAAATCTGTTTGTACAGCTCTGCTACACGTGCGTTCGCACACTTGCAAAGCGAAAATACACTCCCCCAGTAGGCGGCGACTATGCGAACGCAGAACTGCAAAAAAAAACCTAGCGAGCGAACAGGTCTGAATTAGGCCCATATTACAGGATTGGACGCATGTCCTCTCTCTACTTACACACTCACATAGTACTGTGCAAAAATGAGAATGCTTTAAAAAAAAAAAATAGACGTGTTAATAGTTTATTTTTGGCAATTATCAAAATGCAAAGTGAATGATCAGAAGAGAAATCTAAAACAAATCAATATTTTGTGTGACCACACTTGCCTTCAAAACAGCATCAATTCTTCTAGGTACACTTGCACACAGTTTTTGAAGGAACTCGGCAGGGAGGTGGTTCCAAACATCTTGGAGAACTAACCACAGATCTTCTGTGGCTGTAGGCTTGCTCAAATCCTTCTGCCTCTTCATGTAATCCCAGACAGACTTGATGATGTTGAGATCAGGGCTCCGTGGGGGCCATATCATCACTTCCAGGACTCCTTGTTCTTCTTTACGCTGCTGCAGATAGTCCTAATGACATTGGCTGTATGTTTGGGGTCATTGTCCTGCTGCAGAATAAATTTGCAGCCAATCAGACGCCATCCTGATGGTATTGCACAGTACTGTATATATTACCATCACCGATGTAATATATGAAAATAAATAAGAATTCCACAAAACCTCAGCCTCATAAGAAATGTCACTAATGCGTTAAATATTGCCCTTTCTCCGAATGACAAGGTCAGAGTGAGTACGGCTGTTCCATGACTCTGATATGAGGGCCCAAGGGCCTGTTTCTGTACGAAATTGCGAGCAGTCACATTATACATGTCACCATCTTTCTCAAGGCGTGAAGGTGACACATGTTCCGCTGTTCTCAGTACATCCCAATAAACCACTTTGGTGAGTTTAGAAACAAGGGTGGGCTATTTATCAAAGCTTGTAGAGAGAGAAAGTGGACGGAGATAAAGTGCCAGCCAATCTGCTCCTAACTGCCATGTTACAGGATGTGTTTGAAAAATGACAGTTAGGAGCTGATTTGTTGGTACACTGGGGTCTATTCATATAGCATCGAAACGTGTGGAGAAGTGAGCCAGTTGAGAAGTTGCTCATGGCAACCAATCAGCATTGAAGTAACATTTATAATTTGCTTACTATACAAATGTACGGAGCAGCTGATTGGTTGCCATGGACAACTTCTACACAGGCTCGCTCACTTCTCCACACTTTTCATTGCTTCATGAATAGACCACATTATCTCTCTCCACTTTATCTCTCTCCAAGCTCTGATAAATTTTCCTCTAAATTTATAACATGTACTACACAAGAGGAGTAACGAAAGATAGTCAATACAATTGACCATTTTCGGGGCATGTAAGAGGTTGGGTCACGAGTGAAATTGCTGTACTGTAAGTGGCATATTTGCAGAAATAGGTCAGTCATTCACAGATACTACTGTAGTATGCTCCTTTATGTCAGTGTGTTGATCTCCTTCAGGTAGATGTATCTGTACCCAATGGAGGCAGCCATTTGTGCCTGAGCCAAACCTCAAAGGTCATCTGATCACTATGCACATCACTGTGATTGGCTGAATGTTGACCTTTCCCACAAAATGGCCGCCTCCACTCTCTTCAGGTGACAGGTCCACTTTAAAACGTCCCATAGGGCCTGACAATCCTGTTACGTGCAATTTGCAACCTCCGTGGAAGGGGCGACAGAAACCAAAATTAAATATTTCCTTGGCACAAAACGTAGCGGATGCATTAAACCTAAATTGTTTATTATGAGAAATTCTCTTTTACAACAAACATCAATTTATTTGCACGGCCGATGATAGATTGTTAGCTGTATCCGCTCGGCTTGATACAACCTTAATGGAAGCCCCAAAGGCTGATTTTTTTACACTCAGTCCCAATTGATTATTTTATTTCCTTTCTGCCAGGTAAGAGGAGGGGGAAAAAAGCCCCCATTAATTTCAAAGAGAACGCTTTAAACTAGGACTCCCTACGTGTTTCCATTGAACATCACCGAGGAGGGGAATATGTAGCGTCTTCCCGCAGGCACTGAGCGGATTTGTACCTCACTTATCTCTCACTTTGTTATAAATGTGAATGTTCTGCAGACTTTATTAGACTTGAGGGAATGTCTGGGGACGTGAAGATGAGTAATTAGCCCCCTGTGGTGTTCAATTTAGTGTGTAGAACAAAGTCAGCTCTCTTTGGCTTTGAATATTTCTGCAACAGTGGCTGCAGCAGGAAGCATCTTATAATGAAACACTTTCCACCTCTCCGGGTTATGGATCACGCAAAACTTCTAAAACTTACTGACTGTCTTGACAGGTGAAGTCTTTTTTTAAAGGAAAACTGGGCCAGAAATACGAGTGGCTTTATCCGAGAACATAATTAACAGCGTTCAAAAACATACCCGTATAAGTACAGTACACTATTTCATATGCTGAACATTGGGCTGCAGGAGGGGGCACTCATGTTGGCATTGGGGGTCATTCCAAGTTGATCGCTCGCAGCATTCGTTCTCTGTGCAGCGATGAGGCAAAAAACGTCACTTCTGCGCATGCGTATGCGGCGCAATTCGCACGCGCGATGTACTGTTACAACGGCCGATGTAGTTTCACACAGGGTCTAGTGAAGCTTTTCAGTCGCACTGCTGGCCGCAGAGTGATTGACATGAAGTGGGCGTTTCTGGGTGTCAACTGACTGTTTTCAGGGAGTGTTCGGAAAAACGCAGGCGTGCCAGGAAAAACGCAGGCGTGGCTGGGCGAACGCAGGACGTGTTTGTGACATCAAAACAGGAACTGAACAGTCTGAAGTGATCGCAAGCGCTGAGTAGGTTTTGAGCTACTCAGAAACTGCACAAAAAAACTTTGTAGCCGCTCTGCGATCCTTTCGTTCGCACTTCTGCTAAGCTAACATACACTCCCAGTGGGAGGCGGCATAGCGTTTGCACGGCTGCTAAAAACAGCTAGCGAGCGATCTACTCGGAATGACCACCCTTGTCGGGTGCACGGAGATGCGGAAGTGGGTGATGCTGGGGTCGTGGTGATGTAATCTTGTCATTGTGGCCCCAAACAAACAATGCCAAGATTACTGGTATCAGAAGATGATTCTACACGAATCACGTCGTCGCCCACCTGTACGTTGAAATAGCCACACACCCTTTCAGAGGAGGCATGGACTTGTTCCAATTTAGGAATATTAAATGTTGGTTTTGGTGAATTCATCATCATGTTTTGGCTTTGGCAATACCACATACCTCCCTACTCTCCCGGAATGGCCGGGAGGCTCCCGAAAATCGGGTGACCCTCCTGGCCCCCCGGAAGAGCAGGCAAGTCTCCCGATTCGCGGGGTCCCCCCTGCCCGTCCGCCCACTTAGTGTGTAAAGTGGGCGGTCCGGGCAGTCGACGACGCAATTCTTGCTGAATCGCGTCATCATAGCCACGCCCCCTGCAGTGTAATGCCGGTTTTCGCGGCATTACAGAGCGGGGGCATGGCTTAAAGGAGGCGTCAACGTGATCCCACCCTTGCTCCTCCCCCACTCCGCCCTTGCTCCACCCCCGTCCCACCTACGACCCACCCCCTCACGTCACAGCCTCCCCTGCCCGCCCTCTGAGCCGACCTGGCTGCTCTCTCCCGCAGAGAGCAGCCAGGATGTCGGTAACTATGCAATACCACCGTCAGCAGTTATGGTTCAGATTCCGTTTTCGGTCCAGTTTAAAACTGTTAAAACAAAATGATGACCATTGATAAAAATCAATAAAAGCTGACACAATTATGTAACTTGGACCTGTTACAGCAATCTAGAACCCAGAGTTTTCTTTTTAAATCTGAGTTCCGAACTGACAACAGAGCTGAGCCAGGACCTGGTTCCACTCGGATACCCAAAGTGATTCCGAACTGGGACTAGATTCCTCTCGTAATCCCTAAATTCTGGTGTGTTCGCATTTCAGGAGACCCGAACCACGTGTCTCTAATTTCAGGTGTTTTGTTCCTGTCTCACTAAATATACACTACAGATGTGTGTTCATACACAGGACAGCTTAACGCCATACAGTTTTGCATTTTATTTGCACTGCAGATAGTCCCTTGCACCCCTGGAAGAGTATGCACTTGTCCCGCATCCCGCCCGCTTCCTAGTGAAGCGGGCAGGATACGTGAAAACCACCACAATCATGGGTGCTGTATGGAGGAGGCGGGGCTTAATAATGTGATTTGCATCATTAAGCCACACCTGTGTCAGTAAACCCGCGAATCGCAACATTTTTGTAATGTGGGGGTGGGGCCTAATGACACATTGGCCCAGCCCCGCCTCCTGAAGTGGCGTGCAGTGTCTCCTCTCCGAGCTTCTCCCATCGAGGAGGCGTAGTGAAAGTAGGTAAGTATGATACAGATTCAGACACAGATGTGCAAATGTCGCACATCACATTGATCGGTGTAAGCTAGCATAATAGTTTTGCCGCTTCCAGCTGTTTTATTTTTGTGAATAAGACGCACATTGTGAATTGGAAAGACGTTCGGAGCAGCCAAGTCCGAGCTGCCTGGGCCCTGGTGTTCCGAGAGCTGCTATTTGGACGCAACTTGAGCAACAGTCTATGAGAACCCATTTGTAAATACTGTATTTGACACGTTACATGAATTCAGTATCTGCGTTACCGTAAAACAAACAGCGTAAACTCATCCTTATTTACAGTAGCTGTGACATCACTGCCAATGATTCGCTGAGTGTATAAAAGTCATGGTGTTTGTAATTGTTTCTCACATAAAGCTAAACCACAGGAAAATGTTAACGTTACTTATGTCATATTAAAAGGGTAATTAGAGAGATGGCGACCGTAAGGCCTATTAATATTTTACAAGGGATGTACTGTAGAAACTGTTTAAAGACACCTTTACGAATGTATGGAGACAATTGCATTTTTCTGTATCCATACTGCACAGTATAGCCGGCCTGCATGGTGTACTGAAACCTGACACTGGGGGTCATTCCGAGTTGTTCGCTCGCAAGCTGCTTTTAGCAGCTTTGCACACGCTAAGCCGCCGCCTACTGGGAGTGAATCTTAGCTTATCAAAATTGCGAACGAAAGATTAGCAGAATTGCGAATAGACACTTCTTAGCAGTTTCTGAGTAGCTCCAGACTTACTCGGCATCTGCGATCAGTTCAGTGCTTGTCGTTCCTGGTTTGACGTCACAAACACACCCAGCGTTCACCCAGACACTCCCCCGTTTCTCCAGCCACTCCCGCGTTTTTCCCAGAAACGGTAGCGTTTTTTCGCACACACCCATAAAACGGCCTGTTTCCGCCCAGAAACACCCACTTCCTGTCAATCACATTACGATCACCAGAACGAAGAAAAAACCTTGTAATGCCATGAGTAAAATACCTAACTGCATAGCAAATTTACTTGGCGCAGTCGCACTGCGGACATTGCGCATGCGCATTAGCGACTAATCGCTCCGTTGCGAGAAAAAAATACAGAGCGAACAACTCGGAATGACCCCCACTGTGCAGAAGAACTCACAATCCATTGCTTTTAAAAGTGAATATACATTTACGAGTGTTAAAGCATAATTCTTATTCCACCCAAAGCCACTGTATTTCTTTTTATGTGTGGATGATAGAATCATTTATTTCAGTAAATGTACATACATTTTGTGAGATAAGTAATATAACAAAAGGGACTTATAGCCCCCTAATCATCGTTCATTGGGTCAGGCCTGTCCTGTGGCGCCTCCTACAGTCAGGGGAAATGACCAGCTACAATGACGGGGGTAAAGCGTTATTTTTTGTTTTATAAAGTATTTGTTTTATTGTCTGCAACAAAATACAGGATGGCATACATTCAAGTAAGTCTGAAGATACATTTTTAAAATAGTCAATGTGGGCAGGCTGGTTTTACATTTCTTGTGTTGATTTTAAGACCGTGGCCCTCATTCCGACCCAATCGCACGCTGCACTTCTTCGCAGTGGTGCGATCGGGTCTGGAATGCGCATGTGCGGTGTGCGCATTTCGCACACGCGTCATTACAGCGACGCTGACAGCGAAGAAAGCGGTCGCAGCGGCGACCACAAGAAGATTGACAGAAGGAAGGCATTCCAGGACGTCAACTGACCATTTGAAGCCATTTTCGGGGAGTGGTAAGAAAAAACGCAGGCGTGTCCAGCCGAACGGAGGGCGGAAGCCTGACGTCACAGCCGTGACCATCATCGCTGGACCCATCGCACAGGGTAAGTATGTCCAGGGCTGGTCTTGTTTTGTGTGAAACTTTTTTAGCACAGCAGAGCTGCACAAGCGATCGCAACCCTGCTAAGCTAAAATACACTCCCCCATAGGCGGAGATTAGTTGATCGCACCAGCAGCAAAAAGTTGCTTGGTGCGATCAACTCGGAATGAGGGCCCATGTCCCATGCTTTTAGTATTAATCTGCCATTGTCCAGGACCCTCTCCCATGAATAGACGATTAATCCAGCATTATCTAGGCCCCTCCTTCATGAATAGACCATTAATCTGGCATTATCTAGGCCCCTTCTTCATGAATAGACCATTAATCTATCATTATCTAGGCCCCTCCTTCATTAATAGACCATTAATCTGGTGTTATCTAGGCCACTCCTTCATGAATAGACCATTAATCTGGCATTATCTAGGCCCCTCCTTCATGAATAGACCATTAATCTGGCATTATCTAGGCCCCTCCTTCATGAATAGACCATTAATCTGGCATTATCTAGGCCCCTCCATCATGAATAGACCATTAATCTGGCATTATCTAGGCCCCTCCTTCATGAATAGACCATTAATCTGGCATTATCTATGCCCCTCCTTCATGAATAGACCATTCATATGGCATTATCTAAAATCCCTCCTTCATGAATAGACCATTAATCTGGCATCATCTAGGCCCCTCCTACATGATTAGACCATTAATCTGGCATTATCTAGGCCCCTCCTTCATGAATATACCATTAATCTGGCATTATCTAGGCCCCTACTTCATGAATGGACCATTAATCTGGCATTATCTAGGCCCCTCCTTAATGAATAGACCATTAATCTGGCATTATCTAGGCCCCTTCTTCATGAATGGACCATTAATCTAGCATTATCTAGGCCCCTCCTTCATGAATAGACCATTAATCTGGCATTATCTAGGCCCCTCCTTCATGAATAGACCATTAATCTGGCATTATCTAGGCCCCTCCTTCATGAATAGACCATTAATCTGGTGCCTAACCCTACTCCACCTCACCACCCACCCCCGCAGCCGAATCTTTCCTGCCCCACAGCCTAACCCTATCCCTCCCTGGTGGTGCCTAAACCTAACCACCCCCTCCCCGCAGCCTAACCATAACCCTCCCCGATGGTGCCTAATCTTAACCCCCCTTCCAGCAGGCTAACCCTAACCCTTCCTTCCCCGCAGCCTAAACCTTGCCCCCTTCCCGTGGCCTAGCCCTGACAGTACCTACCCGGGATACCTACGTTTGGGATGCCGGTTGATGGCATAGGTAAATGCACGGGGGGTTTCCGGTTGCCCAGAAAACCCCCTACACATGGTAAATGGCTCAAACTACGAGAAACACATAGTGATAGCATCTTCTTCTACCAAGTTTGCTGTGTCTGTGAATCTGAGTCCTCAATCAGTGCACTGAACGAGAGAGTAGCTACCAGGAAGAAGAGACAGGAGCCTTACCATGAGGAGGGAAAATGTGTGCTTAGAAAGTGCAGTACTGGTTCTATTATTTATTATGGATAGTATAACCTGCTCCTGACCACTTATTTATATTATTTAAATGTTTGCTACAGCCTATTCTATAGACCATCTATATTGTTACATATTAATACTGTAGTCCATACAGTTTCCAGTGTATAAAAAGACCAATGTTTACATTAATGTCCAGGGTCATTATTACTAGGTTCTTCTACCGCATCCCCAAAATTTCTGCTTTTGCTCAGATGTTCCGCAGAGAGGGAGATTGTGGACATACTTTTAGAAACCCCCTCTAGAAATCCTGCATTTGCCACTGGTCGGGATTCCAGCGTCTGCATTTTCACTGATGTCGGGATTCCTGTGCCGCCATTCTGGCCACATGTTGGATGTCAGGACTGCAGATAAGTGTGGTATGTGTCAGTGGCCGCTCCAGTGGCCATAGTGTGGATTGCACAATACACAACACTTGGGGATTAATCCATAAAATGAGGCTGTAGATTTTGGATTTGCTCTGGACTATAGATGTCTATCGGGGCAACACTGACTGCCCATGAGTCATTTTTGTGTAACCCATTTTACTGTGTCTTTTAAAACCTTCTCTATTACAGTGTAATATAGAGCCGGCTGTTCCTGATCATCAGGCCCGCCGTCAGGGGGGTGCTGTGGGTACAGCTGTCCCAGGCCCTGCCTCCTAACAGAGAGGAGAGGGCCCAGGCCGCACATGCCACCGTCCGCCCACCGTGATGCTCTGTCCACTTTTTATGACAGAATCCTGGCCCTGTCACAGGAGAGGACGCTGCAAGCTTCTATTGTAAACGTCTCTCCAAAAATGGCCGCCGCCTCAGAGGAGACAGTTATTAAAGATACTAGAGGAGGCTCCTCTGAAGCAGCGGCCATTTTTGGAGGGACGTTTACAATAGAAGCTTGCAGCGTACTCTCCCCCTCCTGTGACAGTACCAGATCTCGATCATGAAAAGGGTGCAGAGCTACACGAAATTGAGGGGGCGGAGCTACACAGGACTAGGCTGCTACCACATCTGCTACAGCTGCGATCAGCCTGTGATAGGTAAGTTGAAGGAGAGTGAGCGGGAGAGAGAAAGTGTGTGTGTGTGTTAGAGATGAGCGGGTTCGGTTTCTTTGAATCCGAACCCGCACGAACTTCACTTTTTTTTCCACGGGTCCGAGCGACTCGGATCTTCCCGCCTTGCTCGGTTAACCCGAGCGCGCCCGAACGTCATCATGACGCTGTCGGATTCTCGCGAGGCTCGGATTCTATCGCGAGACTCGGATTCTATATAAGGAGCCGCGCGTCGCCGCCATTTTCACTCGTGCATTGAGATTGATAGGGAGAGGACGTGTCTGGCGTCCTCTCCATTAGAATAGAGATAGATAGATTAGATAGAGAGAGATTGTGCAGAGTCGCAGACAGAGTTAGTTTACCACAGTCAGTGACCAGTGCAGTTGCTAGTTAACTTTTATTTAATATAATATATCCGTTCACTTCTCTCTGCTATATCCGTTCTCTGCCTGAAAAAAAAAACGATACACAGCACAGTCAGTCACACAGTGTGACTCAGTCTGTGTGCACTCAGCTCAGCCCAGTGTGCTGCACAGTCATCAATGTATAAATTAAAAGCTTATAATTAATTGTGGGGGAGACTGGGGAGCACTGCAGGTTGTTAGCAGGAGCCAGGAGTACAATTATATTAATTAACAGTGCACACTTTTGCTGCAGGAGTGGTGACCAGTGCCTGACCACCAGTATAGTATTGTTGTATACTACTAATATCTCTTTAAATATCAACCAGTCTATATTAGCAGCAGACACAGTACAGTGCGGTAGTTCACGGCTGTGGCTACCTCTGTGTCGGCACACGGCAGGCAGTCCGTCCGACCAGAATTGTATTATTTATTATTATATACCTACCACCTAACCGTGGTTTTTTTTTCATTCTTTATACCGTCATAGTGTCATCCTAATTGTTACGAGTATACTACTATCTCTTTATCAACCAGTGTACAGTGCGGTAGTTCACGGCTGTGGCTACCTCTGTGTCGGCACACGGCAGGCAGTCCGTCCGACCAGAATTGTATTATTTATTATTATATACCTACCACCTAACCGTGGTTTTTTTTTCATTCTTTATACCGTCATAGTGTCATCCTAATTGTTACGAGTATACTACTATCTCTTTATCAACCAGTGTACAGTGCGGTAGTTCACGGCTGTGGCTACCTCTGTGTCGGCACACGGCAGGCAGTCCGTCCGACCAGAATTGTATTATTTATTATTATATACCTACCACCTAACCGTGGTTTTTTTTTCATTCTTTATACCGTCATAGTGTCATCCTAATTGTTACGAGTATACTACTATCTCTTTATCAACCAGTGTACAGTGCGGTAGTTCACGGCTGTGGCTACCTCTGTGTCGGCACACGGCAGGCAGTCCGTCCGACCAGAATTGTATTATTTATTATTATATACCTACCACCTAACCGTGGTTTTTTTTTCATTCTTTATACCGTCATAGTGTCATCCTAATTGTTACGAGTATACTACTATCTCTTAATCAACCAGTGTACAGTGCGGTAGTTCACGGCTGTGGCTACCTCTGTGTCGGCACACGGCAGGCAGTCCGTCCGACCAGAATTGTATTATTTATTATTATATACCTACCACCTAACCGTGGTTTTTTTTTCATTCTTTATACCGTCATAGTGTCATCCTAATTGTTACGAGTATACTACTATCTCTTTATCAACCAGTGTACAGTGCGGTAGTTCACGGCTGTGGCTACCTCTGTGTCGGCAGTCGGCAGGCAGTCCGTCCATCCATAATTGTATTATTATTATAATATATACCACCTAACCGTGGTTTTTTTTTCATTCTTTATACCGTCATAGTGTCATACTAGTTGTTACGAATATACTACTATCTCTTTATCAACCAGTGTACAGTGCGGTAGTTCACGGCTGTGGCTACCTCTGTGTCGGCAGTCGGCAGGCAGTCCGTCCATCCATAATTGTATTATTATTATAATATATACCACCTAACTGTGGTTTTTTTTGCATTCTTTATACCGTCGTCATAGTGTCATACTAGTTGTTACGAGTATACTACTATCTCTTTATCAACCAGTGTACAGTGCGGTAGTTCACGGCTGTGGCTACCTCTGTGTCGGCAGTCGGCAGGCAGTCCGTCCATCCATAATTGTATTATTATTATAATATATACCACCTAACCGTGGTTTTTTTTTCATTCTTTATACCGTCGTCATAGTGTCATACTAGTTGTTACGAGTATACTACTATCTCTTTATCAACCAGTGTACAGTGCGGTAGTTCACGGCTGTGGCTACCTCTGTGTCGGCAGTCGGCAGGCAGTCCGTCCATCCATAATTGTATTATTATTATAATATATACCACCTAACCGTGGTTTTTTTATACCACCTAACCGTGGCAGTCCGTCCATAATTGTATACTAGTATCCAATCCATCCATCTCCATTGTTTACCTGAGGTGCCTTTTAGTTCTGCCTATAAAATATGGAGAACAAAAAAGTTGAGGTTCCAAAATTAGGGAAAGATCAAGATCCACTTCCACCTCGTGCTGAAGCTGCTGCCACTAGTCATGGCCGAGACGATGAAATGCCAGCAACGTCGTCTGCCAAGGCCGATGCCCAATGTCATAGTACAGAGCATGTCAAATCCAAAACACCAAATATCAGAAAAAAAAGGACTCCAAAACCTAAAATAAAATTGTCGGAGGAGAAGCGTAAACTTGCCAATATGCCATTTACCACACGGAGTGGCAAGGAACGGCTGAGGCCCTGGCCTATGTTCATGGCTAGTGGTTCAGCTTCACATGAGGATGGAAGCACTCAGCCTCTCGCTAGAAAACTGAAAAGACTCAAGCTGGCAAAAGCACCGCAAAGAACTGTGCGTTCTTTGAAATCCCAAATCCACAAGGAGAGTCCAATTGTGTCGTTTGCAATGCCTGACCTTCCCAACACTGGACGTGAAGAGCATGCGCCTTCCACTATTTGCATGCCCCCTGCAAGTGCTGGAAGGAGCACCCGCAGTCCAGTTCCTGATAGTCAGATTGAAGATGTCAGTGTTGAAGTACACCAGGATGAGGAGGATATGGGTGTTGCTGGCGCTGGGGAGGAAATTGACCAGGAGGATTCTGATGGTGAGGTGGTTTGTTTAAGTCAGGCACCCGGGGAGACACCTGTTGTCCGTGGGAGGAATATGGCCGTTGACATGCCAGGTGAAAATACCAAAAAAATCAGCTCTTCGGTGTGGAGGTATTTCACCAGAAATGCGGACAACAGGTGTCAAGCCGTGTGTTCCCTTTGTCAAGCTGTAATAAGTAGGGGTAAGGACGTTAACCACCTCGGAACATCCTCCCTTATACGTCACCTGCAGCGCATTCATAATAAGTCAGTGACAAGTTCAAAAACTTTGGGTGACAGCGGAAGCAGTCCACTGACCAGTAAATCCCTTCCTCTTGTAACCAAGCTCACGCAAACCACCCCACCAACTCCCTCAGTGTCAATTTCCTCCTTCCCCAGGAATGCCAATAGTCCTGCAGGCCATGTCACTGGCAAGTCTGACGAGTCCTCTCCTGCCTGGGATTCCTCCGATGCATCCTTGCGTGTAACGCCTACTGCTGCTGGCGCTGCTGTTGTTGCCGCTGGGAGTCGATGGTCATCCCAGAGGGGAAGTCGTAAGCCCACTTGTACTACTTCCAGTAAGCAATTGACTGTTCAACAGTCCTTTGCGAGGAAGATGAAATATCACAGCAGTCATCCTACTGCAAAGCGGATAACTGAGTCCTTGACAACTATGTTGGTGTTAGACGTGCGTCCGGTATCCGCCGTTAGTTCACAGGGAACTAGACAATTTATTGAGGCAGTGTGCCCCCGTTACCAAATACCATCTAGGTTCCACTTCTCTAGGCAGGCGATACCGAGAATGTACACGGACGTCAGAAAAAGACTCACCAGTGTCCTAAAAAATGCAGTTGTACCCAATGTCCACTTAACCACGGACATGTGGACAAGTGGAGCAGGGCAGGGTCAGGACTATATGACTGTGACAGCCCACTGGGTAGATGTATGGACTCCCGCCGCAAGAACAGCAGCGGCGGCACCAGTAGCAGCATCTCGCAAACGCCAACTCTTTCCTAGGCAGGCTACGCTTTGTATCACCGCTTTCCAGAATACGCACACAGCTGAAAACCTCTTACGGCAACTGAGGAAGATCATCGCGGAATGGCTTACCCCAATTGGACTCTCCTGTGGATTTGTGGCATCGGACAACGCCAGCAATATTGTGTGTGCATTAAATATGGGCAAATTCCAGCACGTCCCATGTTTTGCACATACCTTGAATTTGGTGGTGCAGAATTTTTTAAAAAACGACAGGGGCGTGCAAGAGATGCTGTCGGTGGCCAGAAAAATTGCGGGACACTTTCGGCGTACAGGCACCACGTACAGAAGACTGGAGCACCACCAAAAACTACTGAACCTGCCCTGCCATCATCTGAAGCAAGAAGTGGTAACGAGGTGGAATTCTACCCTCTATATGCTTCAGAGGTTGGAGGAGCAGCAAAAGGCCATTCAAGCCTATACAATTGAGCACGATATAGGAGATGGAATGCACCTGTCTCAAGTGCAGTGGAGAATGATTTCAACGTTGTGCAAGGTTCTGATGCCCTTTGAACTTGCCACACGTGAAGTCAGTTCAGACACTGCCAGCCTGAGTCAGGTCATTCCCCTCATCAGGCTTTTGCAGAAGAAGCTGGAGGCATTGAAGAAGGAGCTAACACGGAGCGATTCCGCTAGGCATGTGGGACTTGTGGATGCAGCCCTTAATTCGCTTAACAAGGATTCACGGGTGGTCAATCTGTTGAAATCAGAGCACTACATTTTGGCCACCGTGCTCGATCCTAGATTTAAAGCCTACCTTGGATCTCTCTTTCCGGCAGACACAGGTCTGCTGGGGTTGAAAGACCTGCTGGTGACAAAATTGTCAAGTCAAGCGGAACGCGACCTGTCAACATCTCCTCCTTCACATTCTCCCGCAACTGGGGGTGCGAGGAAAAGGCTCAGAATTCCGAGCCCACCCGCTGGCGGTGATGCAGGGCAGTCTGGAGCGACTGCTGATGCTGACATCTGGTCCGGACTGAAGGACCTGACAACGATTACGGACATGTCGTCTACTGTCACTGCATATGATTCTCTCAACATTGATAGAATGGTGGAGGATTATATGAGTGACCGCATCCAAGTAGGCACGTCACACAGTCCGTACTTATACTGGCAGGAAAAAGAGGCAATTTGGAGGCCCTTGCACAAACTGGCTTTATTCTACCTAAGTTGCCCTCCCACAAGTGTGTACTCCGAAAGAGTGTTTAGTGCCGCCGCTCACCTTGTCAGCAATCGGCGTACGAGGTTACATCCAGAAAATGTGGAGAAGATGATGTTCATTAAAATGAATTATAATCAATTCCTCCGCGGAGACATTGACCAGCAGCAATTGCCTCCACAAAGTACACAGGGAGCTGAGATGGTGGATTCCAGTGGGGACGAATTGATAATCTGTGAGGAGGGGGATGTACACGGTGATATATCGGAGGGTGAAGATGAGGTGGACATCTTGCCTCTGTAGAGCCAGTTTGTGCAAGGAGAGATTAATTGCTTCTTTTTTGGGGGGGGTCCAAACCAACCCGTCATATCAGTCACAGTCGTGTGGCAGACCCTGTCACTGAAATGATGGGTTGGTTAAAGTGTGCATGTCCTGTTTTGTTTATACAACATAAGGGTGGGTGGGAGGGCCCAAGGATAATTCCATCTTGCACCTCTTTTTTCTTTTCTTTTTCTTTGCATCATGTGCTGATTGGGGAGGGTTTTTTGGAAGGGACATCCTGCGTGACACTGCAGTGCCACTCCTAGATGGGCCCGGTGTTTGTGTCGGCCACTAGGGTCGCTAATCTTACTCACACAGCTACCTCATTGCGCCTCTTTTTTTCTTTGCGTCATGTGCTGTTTGGGGAGGGTTTTTTGGAAGGGACATCCTGCGTGACACTGCAGTGCCACTCCTAGATGTGCCCGGTGTTTGTGTCGGCCACTAGGGTCGCTAATCTTACTCACACAGTCAGCTACCTCATTGCGCCTCTTTTTTTCTTTGCGTCATGTGCTGTTTGGGGAGGGTTTTTTGGAAGGGCCATCCTGCGTGACACTGCAGTGCCACTCCTAGATGGGCCCGGTGTTTGTGTCGGCCACTAGGGTCGCTTATCTTACTCACACAGCGACCTCGGTGCAAATTTTAGGACTAAAAATAATATTGTGAGGTGTGATGTGTTCAGAATAGGCTGAAAATGAGTGTAAATTATGTTTTTTGAGGTTAATAATACTTTGGGATCAAAATTACCCCCAAATTCTATGATTTAAGCTGTTTTTTAGGGTTTTTTTAAAAAAACACCCGAATCCAAAACACACCCGAATCCGACAAAAAAAATTCGGTGAGGTTTTGCCAAAACGCGGTCGAACCCAAAACACGGCCGCGGAACCGAACCCAAAACCAAAACACAAAACCCGAAAAATTTCAGGCGCTCATCTCTAGTGTGTGTGTGTGTGTGTGTGTGTATACATTACATATATATATATATATTTATTCTTTAAGGTTTTATATATATATATATATATATATATATATATAATATTTTTTTAAAGGTTTTTTAATTATTGTTATTATTATTTTTGTGTGGAGGGGTTTTGTGAGTCCCGAGCCCCAGATTTTCTGATGGCAGCCCTGCTGATCATACATATAATGACAGCTTTATATTAGTATGTGACCTTTCCTGCTCTCCAGGCAGCAATAACCTAGCAGGGCCGGTTACACAGGAGAACACACTATAAGGTCACTATAAGGTGAGCTCGCAGACATACATCAGTGTCATATGTTGTTTATCGCTCTGCTCTATACAGACGCAGCAGGTGGGGTGTCCCAGTACACACATGGGCAGAGAATGTGCCATAGCCCATAGTTACCGACCTGAGATACGCACTGACTAATACCCCTTTTCCACTGTAGCACGGGTCGCAGCCGTGTCGCCTGACACGGCTGCGACCCGTGCTATAGCCGCCTTTCCCACAGCGCTCACCAATCCGGCATATTGCCAGGTTAGTGATGCTGCTAGTGACGCCCAGCGCCGCCCAGTGATCTCCCAGCACTGCCCAGCACCGCTCTCCCATACACTGTGAACTGGAGCCGTGTCGCCTCGACGCGGCTCCCGTTCACACTACACAGCTTACCAGGTTGAACACGTGTTCAACCCGGCAAGCTACCCGGGTTGGATTCCCGGATCACTTGATCCGGGAATTTGCAGGGGGAAGGGGCTTTTCCACTAGGAAAAAACACGGGTAAATGTGCGCCCCCACGCATTTACCCGTGTTTTAAAAGCTAGTGGAAAAGGGGTATAAATGGTTTGTTTGCTGCACATTTGCATATTGTGGGGTATATTTTCTAAAAGTTGAATTTTGTTCGATGTTTGATCAATTCTTGATCGATTTTATGTTTAAGGGTCTAAGGGGGACATGTACTAAGCAGTGATAAAAGCATACTCGCCTACTCTCCCGGAAGCTGCGGGAGGCTCCCGTTTTTTGGGGTAGCTCCCCGCACCCCCGGAAGAGTAGGCAGGTCTCCCGAATCCTGCTCGCATCCTAATGATGCGGGCAGGATGGAGATATAATCTCCCGTATTTGTGGGTTAGAGAAGGGGTTAAAATGACGCAAATCACGCAGACCTGCGAATCGTGGTGTTTCTCCTGCAGCGTCTCCTCTCCGGATTTCTCCCGGAGCGGAGATATTTAAAGTAGGCAAGTATGGATAAAAGTGTATAAGTGAGCCACTGGAGAAGTTGCCCATGGCAACCAATCAGTTGCTCTGTATACTTTTATAGTATGTAAATTATAAATGTTACATCAATGCTGATTGGTTGCCATGGGCAACTTCTCCACTGGCTCACTTCTCCACTTTTATCACTACTTAGTACATCGGGATGCAGTCAATTTACCTACAATCAAAATCCCGACATGGTGAAAATACCGACATTCAAAATACCGACAAGGTCATAATACCGACATTTAAAATGTCAACAGGTCAGAAAGTCAACATGAGTTTTTCATGATTTTTTCATTGAAACCGACTTGTTCATACTTTACGGTCACAGTGGACCTGGAGGGGGAATATAATAGTATGCCGAGCGCAGTGAGCCATGTGAGGGGACGCAGTACACTTACACGGTGCCCACGTCGATCTATGTCGACATACACAACAAAAACAATTAAAAACCCTTGTTGACTTTTTGACCTGTCGACATTTTACATGTCGGCATTTTGACCTTGTCAGTATTCTAAATGTTGTTATTTTGACCTTGTCGGGATTGATCTTGTCGGGATTTTGGACACCGGTCAATTGTTGTCGAGATTTTGACCGTCGGGATTTTGATTGTAGGTATTTCATACCGATCCCCCTACATCTCCCCCTAAATCACACCTTTACCAACAGATGATTTTTGACATTGTTTAAAAAAAATGTCAAAAATCATCTGTTAGTAAATGTGGAATTTAGACCCTGAAATACAAAAATTAAACAAATATCGATCCAACATCGACCAGAAATCGATCAACATCGACCAAAATCGACTTTTAGCAAATATACCCGTGTCTCTTCCTCTATATTTACATAAAGAGATATGAGATCCACATACCCTCCAGGGGGCGTGGCCACTGATAAAGGGGGCGTGGTCATACTCCCATTCCTATACTTTTAATGGGAATTTGGAGAGTCAAAAATCGGTACAGACCATAAAAAAGGGTACTGTACCTGGCAAAAAGGTCCAGTTGGAGGGTATGGATCCAGTGAAGGTTCCAGATTAGGTTTTATTGCTTTCCAGAATCATGTTGATGGGAAAAATTTAAGACTTGCAGCATTTTGAGTAAGATAATATACAGATGCCTTTGCTATTAATTCTCATGATACAGTCCTTATGCAATTAATCTAATTATCTTAATCACCCAGAGGAATAAATGATAACTTTCCTGAGCTCACAGTGAGCCCATAGTTACCGGAGATATTCTGAATGGACAATTAATCATTCATCCTTTTAATCTCTACGGAGACTCACATTTGCTGTATTTTGAAGGGGGACGTTGCACTATAAAGCAAATGATAAATCCCTGGTGTAATAAGGCCCATACAGACATAAGCCACAAATTGCACTTACACAAACCTATTATGAGGCTCATCTCTTGTAGTAGCACAGCTATAAATATACGCCTGGCTTCGCCGTAAGACGCTTTGTACATTGGGCTGAGCGTGTATTTCAGAAAATGCTCAGTCTAAAACTGATATTTATTAAGTATTTGCATTCTTTAAAGTCATTGTGAATAAAAATGATTTGCTTCGAAAGGCTGGTTTTCTAAGCAGCTGAATAACAATGGATAGTCAATACAAATATACATAAACTAATGAAAATAACAACAGCACTTACTACTTTGCTTATTGACACTCCAGGGGGTAAATTTACTAAGATGAGAGTTCTATTTAAGATGGGATGTTGGCCATAGCAACCAATCAGGTTCCAGGTATTATCTTCTAGAGGGTGCTAGATAAATGAGAAGTAGAACCTGATTGGTTGCTATGGGCAACATCCCATCTTAAATAGAACTCCAATCTTAGTAAATTTACCCACAGGACTGGTAACTATACATGGAATTGACAGACCCTACAATAAAAGGCTGATTGCACTTTATGTCCACCTACCACTGGATTAAACGGTGATTTGTCCCTAGTCCTGAACTTTACCTAAGACTCTTTTTTAAGATCCATTGAATATACATGTAATTTAATGCGTTCTGTATTAATGTAAGACAAAGATTCCTTTTTTAAAGTGTATACATTTTAATAAATTATTTATTAATTGCTCTTCACACATACACCTGTCTACTCATATCGATGTAGTAAGCGCTATTGTTATTTTCATTATTCTTTAAAGTCACAAAGATAGCGCTGTGAAATTAATTAAATTACTGGATTTGTCATTATGCAATTACATTTGGAAATGCACTTTTGTGTTGGTTTAATACTAGTAAAAATTAGAGATGTGCGGCTGGCACTTTTCGTGTTTTGGTTTTGGTTCTAATTCCACTTTTGTGTTTTGGCTTTAGCTTGGTTTTGCCAAAACCACCCTTTCGTGTTTTGGTTTTGATTTTGGATCTGGATGATTTTTGGGAAAAAAACATAAAAACAGCTAAAATCACAGAATTTTGGGGTAATTTTGCTCCTACGGTATTATTAACCTCAATAACAATCATTCCCACTCATCACCCCTACAGAGCACACACTAACCCCATCCAACGCCACCACCCACAGAGACACAGAGGTCTGTCGTCCTCACTTTCTGAATAACTTAATTTACAGAAGCAGTATTTACAGTACCACAATCAACAGTTATTAAAACAGAGTCATAAAAGCTATAAAAAAACTTGTTGTATAAAAATGTTTTCTTGTACAGGAAGTTTCCAATGTCCTTTTTTGACAGAAATATTTTTTCTTCCCCGCTTATTATCACTGAATATTGGGGACCACAGAAAGCAAGTTTAACCCAACACGTTTCGTCTCATAGAGACTTCATCAGGGGTACATCTTCATTATTCAATTAGAAGACCTACACATGTAGGAAAACATCTCAGATAGAACCTCAGGGTGACTTGTAATCAGAAGCACTGATTCTTCACCAGTAGCAGTAACCTTCTCGTTAGGCCTTTAACAACAGTATAAAAACATCCTAGACAGGGTTCTAGTTAATTAGCAGTTAATATGAAGTATGGACCCTTAACCAGCTGTGGTGGCCTTAGGGGTGTTCACATTAGCTATGTGTGAGTCTGACATTTCTCACACTGTCCTCATAGGGAAGCCTTTTTCACCTTCCACCATCTGCACATATGAGGAGCAGTATATGTAATGATGGTGATGAGGGCATAATAGAAATTGAGGATTCATGTGTGGAAGTGGAACAGGTTGAGAGGGATATGTGTGTATTACTATCTGACACTGAGGAGGATGTTGATGATGTTGTTGTGGCTGCAGTTCTTGCCCATCTTGTGTGTGGGATTATTTTTCACCTAAATCCCGACAATGATTGTAAAGGCTTCTGCTCCATTCGTGAGGCCAAAGTTAGTAGAGGTACGGATGTTAATCATCTAGGCAACTCCTCCATGTTACGTCATTTGCGATGAGTTCATGAAATTTATAGTACAAGATTATAATGTAATTAACACCCTCATTATCAACCTCTTCATCAGTGATCAGAAGTAGTCTTTCCAAAAAAATTGTTTACAGGGGCCCAAACAAAGCAAGCACTTCAGCCACAAAAGTGTCAGTTCCTGTTACTGATGTGCTTGGTTGGTTAAACTGTGCATGTCCTTTTTAATATCCAACATAAGGGTGGATGGGAGAGCCCAGGGACAATTGCATCTTGCAGGCATGACCGGATTAACAATGGGGCAGATGAAGCTGCAGCTCCAGGCCCCCCATTGAAAATAGGCCCAGAGGCTACCTTGCAATGTAGTCAGTGTTGACAGGAATTTTTTTTTCCTATCACCACCACCAGCCCAGCTCACTCCACTCCCATCCACCCGATAACATCATCTGTCCTGAATATCCCTGCCCCTAGCCGGCCGACAGAAGCCCCTCCTCCATCAGACTCATGGCCAGCCGAAGCACTGCCCCTGGACCCGATCGAAGCAGCAACTACTGGTGCAGGCAGAAGCTCCGGCTCTCGGACACATCTGAAGCCCCTCCCAGACACGTTTGAAGCCCCGCCTCCTGGACACGTCCTTAGCTCCAAGTTCCGGACCCATCAGATACTACTCTGCATCTGTCAGACTTTCAGAAGCTGTTCTTTAAGCAGCTTGATTGGCCAATGGGGACTCCGGGGGAAATGAAAGACAGGTGACTCACAATGCAGCAGTTTACATGGGGGTCATAGCTCTTCCCGTTCACATGCCCCTGGCACCATTTCTGCTCCTCCTGTCCTCTGTTGCTTTGTTCCCCGCCTATGTTTCTGCCCCTTGACACCTACAATCTTTTCCTCTGCTCCCTCTCCAAATGCATCTCTGCCTCCCTCCCTACCTGTATCTCTGCCCCCTACACCACCTGTGCTTTACACCCCTCCAACCTGCATCTCTACCCCCTCCCCACCTGTCTGCCCATGTAGGTAGCCGGGCAGCGATGCAGTTTCCCATCCATCGACACGCTCCGCATCTCCCGGCTTCCCCTTCCATGTCCGCTGCGTCTTCTGGAAGAGATGGCATCTCTCACAGCCTACCCACAGTGCCCTGTGCCACAAGAACAACCACATTGTTTGGGCAGGAGGGAGAGGAGGACACTGAGGGGGACATTTGCTAAGCAGTGATAATAGTGGAGAAGTGATCCAATGGCGAAGTTGCCCATGGAAACCAATCAGCACAGAAGTAACATCTATAATTTGCATACTATAAAATTATACAGATCTGCTGATTGGTTGATGGGGCAACTTCTCCACTGGCTCACTTCTCCGCTCTTATCACTGCTTAGTAAATGTCCCACTGAGTCTGATCCACAGCTGCTGGCAGGCACTGAGGGGAGGATTTATTAAGCCTGATGAAGTGGTAAAGTGGAAGGTGATAAAGCACCAGCCAATCAGATCCTACTGACATTTTTCAAACCCAGCCTGTAACATGGAAGTTAGGATCTGATTGGCTGGTCCGTTATCACCTTCCACTTTATCACTTCACCAGGCTTAATAGATCTGCCCCTGAGTCACTGAACAGCAGGCTGCAGCAGGAGGAGTTGAGTTTTTCTCTCAGAGGTCCACCATCCAGCAGCAAGGCAGGCTGGTGAACCTAGCCCCCAGCAGCAACAGGTGTAGTTTAGTGCACGCACCTGACAATGACTGGCCCCAAACTGCCTTCAGTGACAGAGATTTGGGGGGGGGAATGATGATGATAAGGAGGAATGAGGAATGGGGGATTTACTGTGGAGTAATGAGAATAAGGGGCTGTACCTGGCATAATGTGTATAAGGGGCTCTACCTGACATAACATGTATAAGCGGATCTACTGTGGAGTAATGCGTAAAGGGCTCTACCATGGCATAATGTGTATTTGGGGCTCTTCTGTGTTGTAACATGTATAAGGGACTCTACTGTGTGGTGTAATGTGTATATGTGGCTCAATTTTCAGTGTAATGTCAATAACGGATACTAATGTGCGGCGTAAAGTGACTAACGGACACACTGTGCGGTGTAATGTGAATAGCCAGCCACCCTCTGACTGATGCGCTGTAGTGAGTAGGTAGACATCCAAAGTAGTCCCTCCCATCCCCAAGACCAAGTCTACATCCTTCCTGTTCCTATACCCAGCTGCCCCCTTTTATCTTCTACTCCTCCCATCCCCACCCTCAGGCGAACCCCTCCTTTCCCCCTATCCTGTCTGTACTGTCTCACTCTAAACTTCTCCCACCTCTAGAGATCAGGGCAAATATGCAGGGACACAGTGGCGTGCGGTGAGGTCAGTGGCTGGTGAGGCACTACAGCCATAATGTCCGCCGAGTCCTGACGATGATCCCTACTGCCGCCAAGCCAATGCGCACTACTGCCCCTGAGCCAATGTCTACTACTGTCATCTTCCCTGATGCCCGCTACCCCCGCCACTAATGGACACCACCCCCACGAACGGATTACAAAATCACCCACCATCAAATGCCCCGGCCTCCCGCCACTAAATTGCAAACAGTACCAGTCCGATGCCACCGCCGCCAATGCCTGCAGCCTGCCTGCTCATCAAACTTGTGATGAGCAGGTAGCTAATATATTGTAAATTTTTATAAAATAGAATAAAAACTAGTCTTTGGGACTGGGGAGGGAGTGGAAGGATGTCATGAATGCAATTTTGTTGTACAGGGCTTCCACGAAGTCTGGCAGAGTAGGCCAGAGACGGGCAGTGAAAATGAGGTGGGCGCAAGGTACAGGACTGGGCAGAGTCGCCCTACTAGTTTGATGCCCTAGGCAATATTCTTGCTGGTGATCCCCCCCCCCTGCGGAGATAGTGGGTGACTGGGACAGGGTGACATGGAGATAGTGGGTGATGGAGTTAGTGGATGACATGGTCAGGGTGATGGGAGATAGTGGGTGACATGGTCAGGGTGACAGGGAGATAGAGGGTGATAGTGGGTGACATGGTTAGGGTGACAGGGAGATAGAGGGTGACATGGTTAGGGTGACAGGGAGATAGATGGTGACAGGGAGATAGAGGGTGACAGGGAGATAGTGGGTGACATGGTGAGGGTGACAGGGAGATAGTGGGTGACATGGTGAGGGTTACAGGGAGATAGAGGGTGACAGGGAGATAGAGGGTGACAGGGAGATAGTGGGTGACATGGTTAGGGTGACAGGGAGATAGTGGGTGATGGAGGTAGTGGGTGACAGGGAGATAGAGGGTGACATGGTGAGAGTGACGGGGAGATAGTGGGTCATGGAGGTAGTGGGTGACATGGTCAGGGTGACAGAAGATAGAGGGTGACAGTGGGTGACATGGTTAGGGTGACAGGGAGATAGAGGGTGACAAGGAGACATTGGGTGACAGGAAGATAGCGGGTGACATGGTTAGGGTGACAGGGAGATAGTGGGTCATGGAGGTAGTGGGTGACATGGTCAGGGTGACAGGGAGATGGAGGGTGACAGGGAGATGGAGGGTGACAGGGAGATGGAGGGTGACAGGGAGATGGAGGGTGACAGGGAGATAGTGGGTAACATGGTAAGGGTGACAGGGAGATAGAGGGTGACAGGGAGATAGTGGGTCATGGAGGTAGTGGGTGACATGGTCAGGGTGACAGGGAGATGGAGGGTGACAGGGAGATAGAGGGTGACAGGGAGATAGTGGGTAACATGGTCAGGGTGACAGGGAGATAGAGGGTAACAGGGAGATAGTGGGTCATGGAGGTAGTGGGTGACATGGTCAGGGTGACAGGGAGATGGAGGGTGACAGGGAGATAGAGGGTGACAGGGAGATAGTGGGTAACATGGTCAGGATGACAGGGAGATAGAGGGTGACAGGGAGATAGTGGGTAACATGGTCAGGGTGACAGGGAGATAGAGGGTGACAGGGAGATAGTGGGTCATGGAGGTAGTGGGTGACATGGTCAGGGTGACAGGGAGATGGAGGGTGACACGGAGATAGTGGGTGACATGTCAAGGTGACAGGGAGATAGAGGGTGACAGGGAGATAGTGGGTAACATGGTCAGGGTGACAGGGAGATAGAAGGTGACAGGGAGATAGTGGGTCATGGAGGTAGTGGGTGACATGTCAGGGTGACCGGGAGATGGAGGGTGACAGGGAGATAGTGGGTGACATGTCAAGGTGACAGGGAGATAGAGGTTGACAGGGAGATAGTGGGTAACATGGTCAGGGTGACAGGGAGATAGAGGGTGACAGGGAGATAGTGGGTGACATTGTGAGGGTGACAGGGAGACAGTGGGTGACGGAGGTAGTGGGTGACAGGGCACACTACAGCCAGGCTCCTCAAACAACCACCCCCCCTCCATCCCATCACAGGGGGCATCCCAGCAGCAAAGATAGCCTACTACCTCACAAGTCACATGGGATGCCTCACACTACTCAGGCAGACACGGTCACAGAAGATGACTCCGTATCACCGGCATAGGCAGCCCCCGCTCCTTCCCCTCCCATCGCGGTGGAATCAGAGGTTGCATCCTAGCGGCACAGGCACAGCCAGTCTCCTCCCCGTCCCCTTCCCCACTCACCTCTCAGTCGGTCCGCATACTTCTGGTCGCACACAGGGGAATTTCACTGCAGCTACTTCACTGCCCGGCGGCGCCCTCCTCTATCACGGTGCACGGTGCGGAATGGACTGGAGGGCTGGCGGGTGGGCAGGCGGGGACGGCTCTTACATTCAGTAAGGAACAAAAACCCAAGATGAGAGGGTGGACACCTGCGTTGGTGTCTCCCCCAAAGTAACCATTGCCCAATCACATCATTCTTAATGACAGGGGCGTGCTATATGGGATGAAAGCAAGCCCGTCAAAGAGGCACTTATACTAGTGCCGCTTTCTTTGATTTTTCGAATGGGCTTCTACTGCCCGATGTTAGGCCCCGCCCCCCACTTCCTGTCCTTTACTATTGACAGCGGGAGGCACCACTCTCGGTGCCTCCAAAACACTATTAAAACTTTTTTTAGAAAGCAAAAAATGATTAAAATAATATAGAGGCCAAAACAGATACTTATGACAGAGAATATGTGTCATAAGTATCTTGTTTGTATTATTGTAATCATGAATTACAGGGGAGGCACTGCCTCCCCTGCCTCCCCTGACTGCACGTCCCTGCAGGGACAGCACATTCTCAGAAGCTCTTTCCCCATATGCGATAATAGATATATCCTTGCGATATATTCAGTTATTGCAGTCAAATTTATCACATCCCAACCACATGTGCCCCGTAGTGCAGGGGCGTTTTAAGAGAGGAGGAGGCCAGTGTTCAGCCTCCTCCATCGGGCCCCCTCCTCTCTGCCCGGAGCGCTGTAGAGTCTGAGCACTAGAGGGCTCAGACTCTACTGCGCATGCACAGATCTCCGGGAAAGTGGCGCGGCGGCCATTTTGCCTGAGATTTCTCTACTGCGCATGCGCAGAACACCGTGAAAATGGCCGCTGGGCTATTTTCACTGTGTTCTAGCGGCGCTGCGGATGCCGGCGCTGGACTTCGGAGGGGTGAGTATTTTACAAATGGGTGCAGCGAGTGCGGTGGGGGCCCCCTCTGGACTCAGGGGCCCGTGTGCAGCACACAGTGCACCTATTATAGAAACGCCAGTGCCGTAGTGTGGAGATGTAGTATAGCAGTGATATAGTGAATGTAGTGAAGGTATGTAGTGTAGGGAGGTAGTGCAGTGTGTACTCTGCCACCACACCACCCTGCCCATGCAGGAAGAAATTCTCTGTGGCGCTAATCATACCCACTGCACAACACACAATAGGCCCATTATAAATTTCCGCTCCAGGCCCATGTAGACCTTAATCTGGCACTGCTTGCAGGACAGCTAGCGGTATACTGTATATGTTGGTGTGACCCGGGTGAAGTAATTCCCAGTGGAGAGCGGCATCGCATATTATCTGCGTCCTGAAAGTCCGATGAGCTCATTTCCCAGTCTGCATTACCAAATAGACAAGACTGTGTACCGCATTGCTCTGTCTGCCTTTATTCAAAGCACCCTGTGAAGGAGGAACTTTTTAGAATTTTTTATACAATAAATTGTTTTATTTGGGTGAGATACTCTCGTCTCTTGTGTCATATGGACTAGTACAAATCATATTTGATTACTGTGTTGTAATCTGCGTGGATATATAATGTATATAGGGTCGGACTGGCCCACAGGGGTACAGGGAAACCACCGGTAGGCCCCACTGTCTGGGGGCCCTCTCCTTCCTTTAGGGATCAGGTTCCAGACTGTGCACTTGTATTATAAATGGTAGATACGTTGCATTACACTGCACAAGTCTATTGTGTATTTTAAGCCTCCGTGGAGGTTGGCCACACCCCCTTTGTAGGCTGACCACACCCCTAAGTATGGGCCCCTATCACTGCATTCCCCACGATGGGCCCTTCATGCCCCAGTCCGACACTGAATGTATAAGATTGGGATACAAGTTCAGTGTGGAGTGACAACAATATTTGTGGATATATACCTTTTGGAATACAAAATTGTGCATTGTGGAGTGCCATTTATTAACTACAGTATATGGGATTAATGATATCCATATGATTGTATGAAACTAATGAGAACAGCACTGCGGACCTTCTTTTTGTACAAAATATTGGGATTGTGTTTACTGTAGCAGAAAGGCTGATCTGCAATACTTAAACGAAGCAGCTGCAGCTAATTAGCGATCAAGCTTAGGGATTCCAAACCTTATTCAGAGATGGACGGAGGTCGCTGCATCCGCAGCAAGATCTGCGTACATTTGTCACATGGCGGGGGCCACCCAGCACAGGGCAATGCGTCCGCAATTTAATTGCAGATGCATCGATTTGTGGTTGGCCCCTGCCTGCGCAGCCTAGCTGTGCTGGCAGGCGGTCTGGCGCCATTTTTTGGGGGGAGTGGCTGTGTGTGACATCACGCAGCTGCCCTGAAAACGCTGTTGACACATCCCCGTTTGGTCCGCCACACCCCCACAAAACCGAAATAACGACCCTGAACGCCCTGACGCAAGGTGTAGGGTCCCGCAGTGTGGTCGGTGCACGTGCGCAGCTCCCCTTAATGCGGCCGCTGCGTGTGAAAAAACTCTAAATAAACTGCAGTTCCCAGCAGCCCTTGCTACCAGAAGTGTAGTTTATGTATGGTTTCTTCACGACAGAGCGATTGCGGCACCGGACAATTTCTCCAGTCACAGTGGGGGTCATTCCGAGTTGATAGCTAGCTGCCGTTGTTCGCTGCGTAGCGATCAGTGAAAAAAATGGCTAATCTGCGCATGCGTATGCTCCTCAATGCGCACGCGCGTCGTACGGGTACGAAGTCCTTTGTGGTTTTGCATTGGTTCTAGCGACGATTCCAATCGCACAGCCGAACACAAGGAGATTGACAGGAAGAGGGCGTTTATGGGTGTCAACTGACCGTTTTCTGAGAGTGTTTGGAAAAACGCAGGCGTGGCTGGACGTTTGCTGGGCGGGTATCTGATGTCAATACTGGGACCTTCATCCCAGCAATCATCGCACAGAATAAGTAACTACAGGGCTGATCTTGTTCTGCACAAACTGTGTTTGCTGCCGCTCGGCTGCACAGGCGTTCGTACTCCTGCAAAGCGAAAATACACTCCCCCGTGGGCAGTGACTATGCGTTTGCACAGCTGCTAAAAGTAGCGAGCGATCAACTCGGAATGAGGGCCCGTGTCTTCTGCTTGCTGTGCTACAGATGTGGTTCTACCCCTTGGCCGCAGGTGGCACCACCGTGCAGCACCCCTCCTCTGCTGGTGCCCGTGGCGAGTGCCATCCTGGTCAAGGGGTAGATATGCCCCTGGGTAGTCCCTCTCGCTTCATGCCTTGCCAGATGGATGGTGTGATTGGACTAGAACAAATATGACACCACCTTGTGTCCAGGCGTTCCCCTTCTTCCAGGCAGAGATAAGTGACAGTACATGGTATTATGGAGCAGTAGGTTGACACTGAGGACACAGACACTGCACACAAGCCAGCACGTTATGGACCCGCACGGGAATACCTCAGCTCATGCTGCAGTAACTATGCATCAATAAACAAGTCAAACAAGGCAACATAGAAAAAAGATGCTACAGAATAGATGAAGCACCAAGTAACCAAACTGCGGTCAGGCACCAGATGAATTAAAAAAACAATTTTAGTAGGCAGAAGTTACCCCCCTGAAAATCCCAGTCAGTTGCCTAATGCACCAACGCCCGTTGCTGACATAATGGGGCATCAGCCAGGAGCTTCTCTTAAGCAATTGTTCATTTGGGATCAGCTAAAGGCCCAAACACACTAAACGAGTCCCCGCCAACGCCGATATCGGTGGTGGCGTGGACCTAGTGGGGTGCCAGCATCGGCAACTGCATACACACTGGAAGGGAGTGACGGCGGGGGGAGCGTCTGCAGCATGGCTGGCGTTAACGGGGACCTTCCTCGTCTGGAAATGTTCAGACGAGGGAGGGGGTCATTAACGATGCATGGAAGTGCGCAACGTTAATGACATTGGGCCTAACTCAGACCTGACCACTGCTGGGCGTTTTCACACAGCAACAGATCAGGTCTGAACTGAGCATGCGCCGCAGTGTGCCGGCACATGCCAGACAGCCGATGGCCATCTCAGCACTGCGATCCCCCCTGCCTGATTGACAGGCAGAGGCGGTCGCTGGGCGGGAGGGGGCGGGCCGACGGCATTTGGATGTCATTTTAGGGGCGCGGTCCGGACAATGCAGGCGTGCCCGGACCGTGCAGGCCGCGGCGGCTGCGTGACGTCACACGCAGCCGCTGTGACCCACACAGCGACCAGTAGCTCCCTACAGGCCGCAGGAACCGCGCTGGTAGGGAGCTACTCTTCAAGTACAAAAGCATCACCACTGTGCAATGTTTTTGTACTTGTGTGGCGGGGCAGAGCCAGACATGCGGAGCGGACTAGCCCTGTGCTGGGCGTCCCCCCGTATGTCTGAGTAACTGATCGTAGATGTTGCACGGCTACGATCAAGTCTGAATTAGGCCCATAGAGTGTACACACTGGACGAGATTGTGAAAGATCTCGCTGAGATCGGCCCTTCTGAGCGAGATCTTTCACTTTCTAGTCTAGTGTGCATGGGCCTTAAGAGAAGTGTTGGAGCAGGACCCACTGCCCCCATGTACTGGCCACGCCACAGTACTCTGAGGGGCAGGGATGCCAGAAGGAGAACATGAGAATGTGCCAGGGTGCTCCGAGCAGCTGCCGGGTGCTGTTCCAGGCATCCTACCAGCCAAAAGCACGGGCACCAACGGTATCACTCCCAGGTCCCTACACCCAGGATGACATCATTAATCGCTCACCCTCTCTCTACAGCCCTTGCTAAGAGATCCCCGATATTATTCCTCTGTAATATGGACTGGGACCAGTACATGCAGCAGAGTATAATACATACCACACCACTGAACATGCTGAGTGAACACGCTGTTCTGTTTTGTCTTCTTCAAAGTGATTCTCCCCTTAGCACATAACGTATTGGCTGCTATGTTGTTTTTAGGAGCTAAATAAGTCATTATCTAATGGTTTGATTCTTGAAACTAAAATGAAAAAGTCAGAACTGTGATCCAACGCTCTTTCAGATGTTCTGGAAATTCGTGTGGACTCCCAGCGCGTCTGATCAACAAAGAAGGCGCCCAGTAACCACTTCAAAGCATACTTCTCATCCTATAAAACATCATTGCAGTCTTGGGCAAACTGCTCATAGGCTGTTTTATAGGAGGTTCTTTATAAGGTTAATCTAGTGTTCAATCTGCAAAGCAGAAACGCTCGCATTGTCAGGGTAACCCGTCTCATGCAATGCCTGGGAAATGGCTTTGGGACAAGTTTAACGACTATCTCCAATAAATGAAAACATCTCTGTAAAATATATATTTTGCCTTAGAATACTGTGTTGTACCAATAAAATCCCACCCAGACCCTTTACTATAAGTGGGAAGCTTTGTTCCGATTCCACTGTACATTGCTAAACATGGTTGTGGCCGGAGAGCCCCCAGCCACGAGGCAAATGGCCGCCCTGGCACTGAAGGGGTTAATCCCTAGTGCCCGGCGCCATTTGCAAGGACAAAAGGGGCTCTTGGCGCCAAAATTTGAAATATATTGTGGGCGCTAGGCGCCGTGTTTTATAAATGTATTTTAATATGTGCCGTGGTCCCGGACCCCTCCGGAGACCACGGCAGGGAGGACAGCTCCCCGGCGCGCTCAGCAGAGTGTGCGCGCCGAGGGAGAGGAGGCAGCCGCTGACCGCCGGAGTCCGGGAGCTCCGCTCCCGGCAGCGGTCAGTGTAGCCCCGGGCGCACTGGAGTGTGCGCGCCGGGGAGAAGGGTGAGCGCTGCGGCTGGGAGCTCGGCTCCCGCTGCAGTGCTCTAGGTGAGAGCCGCCGCTGGGGGCCGGGAGCTCTGCTCCCGGCGCCTCAGCCCAGCACGGGTGGCCAGCCGCAGCAGCCGGGACGGACGTCCCGGGCTGCTAGTCGGCGAGGGGGGTGCGCTGCAGCCCGGCTCCCCGCCGGACGCTGCAGCGAGGCTAACAGACAGGCGCCGCTCATGGGGGACCGGGCTAGCCGGCTCCCTAGCGGCGTGGGCACATTAGGCGGCCAAGCAAGATGATGAGCGCTGGGGTCCGGGAGCTACGCTCCCGGCGCCCCAGCGCCACAACAAAGCCAGTCACGGCGGCCGGGACAAGTGTCCCGGGCCGCCGGGCTTAGGTACAGGGGGGTGCGCCGCTGCGTGCGGCGAGGCCACTGGTTAGTGCCACCCTGGGGGGACAGGGAGAGCCAGCTCCCTGGAACCCCAGAGGCAGGAAGGCAGGCTGGAGGATGGGGGAAGCTAGCCCCATACCTCCAGCACCCAGAGAGCCCTAACAGCCAGGCTGCAGGGCTAGGGAAGGCACTGCAGTGCCTGAGTATGTAGAGTCTGTGCAGGGCACAGGCTCAGTGTATATTTAAAAGGAAAAATGTACAGTGTGATTTAAAATGTAAATGTATTTAAAGATAAAGTGCACTTACTTGATTGTGTGTCCCAGGAGGGGGGAATCCATAGCTGTGCAGGCTGATGGATTCTCCCAGACCTTTTCCCTAAAAACGGAATGCTTTCCCATCCAGCCTCACAGTTCCAATGGGGACAGGGAGAAAAAGAAGCAGCTTAGCTATAGAACAAGCTGAGGGGTTTCTTGGAGCTCCATGGAGATCAGCCGTAGTGAACCAGAGACCTGGACCGGGGAGTCAGGCTGCCCAGCTCTGGAGCCCAAATCCAGGCTGCAGGCAGTGAGAGGGGTCCCGGGCAGGTTTCTGGAAGTCAGTTTAGGAGGGAAACCTTCCCCCCAGCCAGACTGAACGGCACCGTGGGAGTAGCCTGCTCTCCCAGATGGGAGAGACAAAGGAGACCGGCCACTCCCCACTGTCCATTGGGGACAATGTTAGGTGTGCATGAGTCCAGAGCATGCACAGCTCATGGGTAAACATTGATTGGTTGTACACCACAGGGCGGGCTTACCCCCTGTGGTAAGGGGTCTTGGAGAGGGATAAAAGAAGGGCAGTTGGCCCATAGGATTGTGTATTGTAACATCTTCTTCTGCTGAAACATCTTAATTGTATGCTGTTGCCCCTAGCAATAGGGAGGAGCCTTTTTAAAGGTTATTTTGAGCAATAAACACCTTTGCCTCAAGAAGACTGCTTCATCTTGTGACCAACAGGGTTAGGCCAAACCTAGCCCCGTCCTCCGGCTGTCCAGGGAAGCACCTGACGTCTCCAAGCTCCGCCTTCCGCCAGCTACCGGTAGAGGCCTAGCAAGTGGCTAGAGGGGATTCGTCAACACCACACAGGTGTGGTAAAGCAGTGCGTCGGCACATACAGAGCAGAACCGTGGTTCCAAACGCCACGGCAGGTTAGGAGTTTGGTGGTGGCAGCGAGAACCCGCCCACAGCGCAGTGGGTGGAGTCAGTAACAGGCGGTTACTGACGGTAAGCAGGGAATCCCCTATGTGGTCAGGCCTCGTGCGGCTTGACTTTCCATTCTGTGCGCAGTCAACGGGACGCGGCAAGCGGCGAGTGCTTCCGTACGGTACCGTCCTGTCACAGAAATTGGTGGCATAGTGGTGGGATAATCCCAGGCGGCTTTTCATCACCCGATTGGAGAAGCCGAGTTACTCAGGAGAGGAGTAACTGCAGCGCAGGAGAACGCACAAGATGGCGGAATTCAGCGGAATGTCCAAGGAGGATCTGGAGATTGTATGCCAGGGGAAGGGTGTGGATATCCCTTCCAACGCGTCCAGAAGCGTCATGAAGGCGGCGCTCAGGAGCGTGGAGGAGTCTCATCGGGCGGAGGTGGAAAGCACTGACGGCGTCAGCATCGCAGAGGACGGCCCAACAGTGGACCTTCGTAAGGAACCGGTGAGAACCACAAGCCCCGCCCTCTCTCACAGCAGCAATGTTTCCCAGCAATCCCTAGCAGGGCCAGGATCCCGACGTCCCAGGGGGGGCGGCCCGGATACCCTAGCAGATCGGCTAGCGGAATTGGGGGAAAGGGCAACAGAGCAAGAACGCTTGATCATCATCCAGATGTGGCGTGATGAGCGGGCACCACAGGCCGTGGTACCCCGGGAGCCGTTGTCAGCTGTTGTACACAGATCAGGACGAGTTCAGTTTGCCAAGTTTGCAGACAGTGATGGGGACATTGATGGACATTTGCAAGTCTTTGAGAGGACTTGTAAACTACATGATCTACCCAAGTCAGAGTGGGTGAGACACCTTGTGCCCACTCTGCATGGAGAGGCCTTGGAGGCCTATCGAGGAGTGGCGACGGAGGACTGTGGGAACTACGACGAAGTCAAGAAGGCCCTCCTCCAGCGATTCTTCATCACTCCTGAGTCTTACAGGAAGAAATTCAGAGACTTGCCCAAGAATCCTAGCAGCACCCATGAGCAGTTCGCCACCCAGCTGCGGCAGTACGTGGTGAAGTGGGTGAAGGATTCGGAAGCCACTACATGGGACGCACTGATCGACCTGATCTGCAGGGAGCAGTTCTACCACAGGTGCGCCCAAGAAGTGAAGGAGTGGGTGCTAGATCGGGAGCCACCCAGCTTAAAGATGGCTGCCCAGTTAGCAGACAAATATGTGGCAATTCGGCCACGGGGCCAGAAGCGCCCAGCGAGCAGCCAGCTCCAAAAGACTGTACCACCAGGGGGACCCCCCTCTTCAACTCATCACCCCCAAAGACAAGCATCTTCCAACCCGGGTGCTCTTGGCCAGCAACCGCACCGCAGCGTCCCTGCAACTGATCAGAGATCATCGGTGCCACGACTGGAGAAGAAGTGCTACGGCTGTGGGAAAATCGGACATCTGAGGATGAACTGTCCTGCATCCCAAGCACCCCAGACTCGTGCCCCAAATCCGAGTGCTGGAGCCCGGATCGCTTGTTTGACGAGAGGAGATGAGCCTACAGAGACTGTTCCCCCTCCAGTCAGTCCGATGGAGTGTGACGAGAGACAGGTGCACTCTGCGGAGAGAGTCACCTGCATGGCCAAACAGCCCCTACACAACATGTGGAGGCACCTGCAGCCAGTCCACGTGGGACCCCTGCAGGGAGAAGGCCTAAGAGACTCTGGGGCCTCAATCACTGTGGTGAGCCCCCACCTTATAGATCCTGCTGCAGTATTGCAGGGTCGCACTGCCACGATCACCCTGGCAGAAGGAACAGAAAAAGCGGTTCCCATGGCAAGAGTCTACCTGGACTGGGGAGCTGGACCAGAGTTGCGAGAAGTTGCCGTCATGGATGGTCTCCCAACTGATGTGGTCCTAGGAAATGATCTGGGTGGTGGGATCGTCACTACGTTTGTTGGCGCCATTCCCCGGAGTCAAGTTCCAAAACCACCGTTGACATCAGCTACTCCAGCACAGCCCAGCCCAGAGGAAAAGACTACAGCTGCTAGACAACTGCCAGCACAGCCAACCACAGCATCAACCAGCCCAGAGGAAAAGATCACAGCGGCTAGATCAGTACATCGACCCCGCATGCCTTTTGCCTCTGGTATGCCTACGTCCCCTAGCAACGCAGAGGATGTCGGTTCCAGCTCGTTTGATCCTGTGGGGGTGCCCAATGATGCTCCTGACCCAAGTGGTTTGCCAACTCCGGCGGTGAGTATGAGAAACCACACTGACTTTTCCATGACTGACCCCTACCAGACTGACCCTAGTAGTCCCCACCTAGATCCCCCTGTAGAGTGTCCCAATTTAGGAGAGATTGAGGGCCACAGGCAGGAGTTTAGGGAGGCTCAACTCTCTGACCCATCCCCAAAAGGCATGAGGCGCCACTCTGGCAGCGGCCTTGACAGGGTTGGGGCAGGAAGTTTGACCTGGCGGGAAGGGTTAAGGTACAGGGTAGACAGGAAAGTGGGAGGGGATAGACCAGATAGGGAATGTGTCCAACTGGTCCCCTCAGGGAACGTTCCTGCGCAACCGGTGTCGGTTGCCAGCGAAACCCCTTTGGACAGCAACCCGGAGACAGACCGTACCCTGAAGTGCCTGACACAGAGCTTACCCTGGTCTGGAATGTCGGATGACGCCCAGACCAACTGTAAGGCTGGTGCCATGCGTTGGCAGCCGGGGCACTCCAGCGGTTGTGTTGTCTCTGGGCCTCTGCCCATAGGAGAACCCTTGCAGCAAGTTGCTGTGGACATAGCAGGTCCCTTGCCTGTGCACAGTGGATCGGGGAAGACACGCAGCCTCCCTGTAGTGGATGCCACACAGGATCCAGAGGCTGGTGGTCTGGCCGCCATCACTGTGGCACAGGTAGCGGACGAGGAGGGAAGAGTAGGCCTAGGTGACAGGGTAGGTTTCCCGAGTCATAGGTCGACAGAAGAGGATTGGAGGGCAGGTCTGACAGTTAGGGCAGACAGTTGCCAGATAGGTATGACGGAGGTGCAGTGCCTGGGGCACCATGTGGGAGGAGACAGGGGTAGGCCCAACCCAGAGGGGGTGGAGGCAACCAGAGGCTGTCCCCGACCCACATCACCCAGACCGGTACTGACCTTAGAACCTGTAAGGCCCTACGGACATGTTGTCATTGACTTTAGTCCTGTAGTGAACCCCTTGACAGAGATGGCTAGGAAGGGCATTCCCAAGTCAGTGGACTTTGCACCCGCTTGCGAGTTGGCATTCCAGTCATTGAAGGAGGCTCGGGTACCCGCTCCAGTGCTGATGGCGCACATTCTTGACCAGGACTGCACGGACTGGGAGCAGTACCGAGCCAGAAAGAGCCATATGGGCAGGAGCACCCTGTGGCCTGTTTGAGCAGAAAACTGCTATTGTGGGAGGTGGGGTATGCCACAATTGAAAAGGAATGTTTGGCTATTGTTTGGGCTGTGAAGAAGCTTCAGCCCTATTTGTATGGCCGCCATTTTACGGTGGTAACGGACCACAATCCATTACGGTGGCTCCAACACACCACGGGGGAAAACGGCAGACTGTTGCGGTGGAGCCTTGCTCTTCAGGTTTATGACTTCCATATTATCCACAAGCAAGGCAAGGCTCATAGCAATGCAGATGGACTGTCACGCCAGGAGGAGCCTGAACCCCCAAAGAACTCCCGGTAACCTCGTTAAGGACTGCGGGACCAGGACCCAAATCGTTGGGACATGGGTCCCTGGTTGACCCGCTTGAATGGGGGGGGAGGAGTGTGGCCGGAGAGTCCCCAGCCACGAGGCAAATGGCCGCCCTGGCACTGAAGGGGTTAATCCCTAGTGCCCGGCGCCATTTGCAAGGACAAAAGGGGCTCTTGGCGCCAAAATTTGAAATATATTGTGGGCGCTAGGCGCCGTGTTTTATAAATGTATTTTAATATGTGCCGTGGTCCCGGACCCCTCCGGAGACCACGGCAGGGAGGACAGCTCCCCGGCGCGCTCAGCAGAGTGTGCGCGCCGAGGGAGAGGAGGCAGCCGCTGACCGCCGGAGTCCGGGAGCTCCGCTCCCGGCAGCGGTCAGTGTAGCCCCGGGCGCACTGGAGTGTGCGCGCCGGGGAGAAGGGTGAGCGCTGCGGCTGGGAGCTCGGCTCCCGCTGCAGTGCTCTAGGTGAGAGCCGCCGCTGGGGGCCGGGAGCTCTGCTCCCGGCGCCTCAGCCCAGCACGGGTGGCCAGCCGCAGCAGCCGGGACGGACGTCCCGGGCTGCTAGTCGGCGAGGGGGGTGCGCTGCAGCCCGGCTCCCCGCCGGACGCTGCAGCGAGGCTAACAGACAGGCGCCGCTCATGGGGGACCGGGCTAGCCGGCTCCCTAGCGGCGTGGGCACATTAGGCGGCCAAGCAAGATGATGAGCGCTGGGGTCCGGGAGCTACGCTCCCGGCGCCCCAGCGCCACAACAAAGCCAGTCACGGCGGCCGGGACAAGTGTCCCGGGCCGCCGGGCTTAGGTACAGGGGGGTGCGCCGCTGCGTGCGGCGAGGCCACTGGTCAGTGCCACCCTGGGGGGACAGGGAGAGCCAGCTCCCTGGAACCCCAGAGGCAGGAAGGCAGGCTGGAGGATGGGGGAAGCTAGCCCCATACCTCCAGCACCCAGAGAGCCCTAACAGCCAGGCTGCAGGGCTAGGGAAGGCACTGCAGTGCCTGAGTATGTAGAGTCTGTGCAGGGCACAGGCTCAGTGTATATTTAAAAGGAAAAATGTACAGTGTGATTTAAATTGTAAATGTATTTAAAGATAAAGTGCACTTACTTGATTGTGTGTCCCAGGAGGGGGGAATCCATAGCTGTGCAGGCTGATGGATTCTCCCAGACCTTTTCCCTAAAAACGGAATGCTTTCCCATCCAGCCTCACAGTTCCAATGGGGACAGGGAGAAAAAGAAGCAGCTTAGCTATAGAACAAGCTGAGGGGTTTCTTGGAGCTCCATGGAGATCAGCCGTAGTGAACCAGAGACCTGGACCGGGGAGTCAGGCTGCCCAGCTCTGGAGCCCAAATCCAGGCTGCAGGCAGTGAGAGGGGTCCCGGGCAGGTTTCTGGAAGTCAGTTTAGGAGGGAAACCTTCCCCCCAGCCAGACTGAACGGCACCGTGGGAGTAGCCTGCTCTCCCAGATGGGAGAGACAAAGGAGACCGGCCACTCCCCACTGTCCATTGGGGACAATGTTAGGTGTGCATGAGTCCAGAGCATGCACAGCTCATGGGTAAACATTGATTGGTTGTACACCACAGGGCGGGCTTACCCCCTGTGGTAAGGGGTCTTGGAGAGGGATAAAAGAAGGGCAGTTGGCCCATAGGATTGTGTATTGTAACATCTTCTTCTGCTGAAACATCTTAATTGTATGCTGTTGCCCCTAGCAATAGGGAGGAGCCTTTTTAAAGGTTATTTTGAGCAATAAACACCTTTGCCTCAAGAAGACTGCTTCATCTTGTGACCAACAGGGTTAGGCCAAACCTAGCCCCGTCCTCCGGCTGTCCAGGGAAGCACCTGACGTCTCCAAGCTCCGCCTTCCGCCAGCTACCGGTAGAGGCCTAGCAAGTGGCTAGAGGGGATTCGTCAACACCACACAGGTGTGGTAAAGCAGTGCGTCGGCACATACAGAGCAGAACCGTGGTTCCAAACGCCACGGCAGGTTAGGAGTTTGGTGGTGGCAGCGAGAACCCGCCCACAGCGCAGTGGGTGGAGTCAGTAACAGGCGGTTACTGACGGTAAGCAGGGAATCCCCTATGTGGTCAGGCCTCGTGCGGCTTGACTTTCCATTCTGTGCGCAGTCAACGGGACGCGGCAAGCGGCGAGTGCTTCCGTACGGTACCGTCCTGTCACAATGGTATTACATTAGGGGGGTCATTCCGAGTTGTTCGCTCGCTAGCAGTTTTTAGCAGCCGTGCAAACGCTATGCCGCCTCCCACTGGGAGTGTATTTTAGCTTAGCAGAAGTGCGAACGAAAGGATCGCAGAGCGGCTACAAAATAATTTTGTGCAGTTTCAGAGTAGCTTCAGACCTACTCAGCGCTTGCGATCACTTCAGCCCATTCAGCTCCGGATTTGACATCACAAACACGCCCTGCGTTCGGCCAGCCACGCCTGCGTTTTCCCTGGCACGCCTGCGTTTTTTCGAACACTCCCTGAAAATGGTCAGTTGCCACCCAGAAATGCCCTCTTCATGTCAATCACTCTGCGGCAACCAGTGCAACTGAAAAGCATTGCTAGAGCCTGTGTGAAACTACATCGGTCGTTGTAATAGTACGTCGCGCGTGCGCATTGCGCCACGTACGCATGCGCAGAAGTGCCGTTTTGTAGCCTCATCGCTGCACAGCGAACTAATGCAGGTAGCGAACAACTCGGAATGACCACCTACCTTACTCACTTTTCCAGCAAAGAGGCAGCCTGCTTCTTGAGGAAGGGGAGGGAATCCCCGAAATGCGTTGAAGTTGCTACCATTTATCATCACTTGTCCTGTATTTGAGGGTATCCAGAACCTCTTTGTGCGAGCTGCCGTTCAAGATTATATATATTTTCAGTTGAAATATATTTAAATTTTAGCGCCCACTTTTTATTGTTTCATTTATCATCGCGTCTGATTATCTATTTGTTTTATTGGACGAATAAAATCGTGTCTTTGAAAGAATCACCGGTCTGCCTGATTCCTGCCGTTTGTACCGTGAGGGACACAAAAGATACCTTTTTGTGCACTCGAGACAGGACACTAACGTAAGTGTTATTCTAAAAGCCTAGCTCGTTTCTGATGAATGCACATCTGATGTCTGTTGGCAGAAAGATACCTTTATGGGAAAGCGAGACAGAACTATAAAGTGAGTGTCTTTCTGATAACGGAGAACATCTGAACGTTGTTCTGGATGAAGACCTATTTTTATCAAGTTCCGTTTTAAAGTTTCAATATTTTTAAGCAGCGCTAGTTTGTAACCACTTTTTGTTTTGCACAGCTTTACGTCTGACCTGCATCTATATTTGTCAAAGGACAACCCAATGTCAACAGGTTTCAAATTAAATTTGAAAATTACAGATGTGCGTTTCGGTTCTCCAGAAATCCGAATCCATCCTGAATTTTGAGTATCTGTCCCGAGCCAAAACCCAGTCCGGATCTCCCAAGGAGATCTGATCCGAATCGTGTCCTGCATACTTGCCTACCCTCCCGGAAGCTGTGGGAGGCTCCAATTTTTTGAGGTAGCCCCCCGCTCCCCCGGAAGTGTAGGTAAGTTTCTTGCATCCTGCTCGCATCCTAGTGATGCGGGCAGGATGGAGAGATACTCTCCTGAGTTCGCGGGTCCGTGGAGTGGGGAAGGGGTTAAAATTATGCGAATCGCGTCATTTTAGCCCCACCCCCTTCCCATGGACCGTCGAATTGCGTCATTTTCTGGATGTCTGGGTGGGGCTTGATGATGTCACAGCCCGCCCCGCCCCCTGAAGTCTCCTGCAGTGTCTCCTCCCCGTGCTTCTCCTGGAGAGGAGACATTCAAAGTAGGTAATCTAAAATACACTCCCCCATAGGTGAGGACTAGTTGATCGCACCAGCAGCAAAAAGTTGCTGGCTGCGATCAACTCAGAATGACCACCTATGTGAATACAGATGTTCTTAACGTGGCTATAGTTGCAAAATTTAAAGAAAATTACGCACCCTGCGTCTAGTACCATACAAAGCAAAGACACTCATTAAATGAGGAGACATTTGGACACAAATCTGCTAGTGTGAAAAGCAGGGCTGCCATCAGGGGGGTGCTGGGTGCACAGCTGTCCCGGGCCCGGCCTCTCTGTCAGAGAGGAGAGGGCCCGGGATGCTCATAGAGCCCCCTGTCTGCCTGCTGCCATCCCTGCCGATCCGCTGTCCTCATCCCTCCAGCAGCTCTGTACTGAAATCCCTCCAAAAATGGCCACCGCTACAGAGGAGACAGTTATTCAAGATACTAGAGGAGCCCTCTAATATCTTTAATAACTGTCTCCTCTGCGGCGGTGGCCATTTTGAGAGGGACATTTTCAATACAGAGCTACAGGAGGACTACATTTGTTACTGGTGCTGATCTGTGCACTTCTTGTTATGGGTGTAGTATGGTGTGCCGGCGACCAGGCTCCCGACGGCAAGTATACCGGCGCCAGAATCCCGACCGCCGGCATACCGACAGCTGGGCGAGCGCAAATGCGCCCCTTGCGGGCTCGCTACGCTGCGGGCACGGTGGCACACAACGCGCTCCACGCTATCTATTCTCCCTTCAGAGGGGTCGTGGACCCCCAAGAGGGAGAAAAGGTGTCGGTATGCCGGGTGTCGGGATTTCGGCGCCGGTATACTGTGCGCCGGGATCCCAACAGCCACCAAACTGAAGACCACCCCTTGTTATATGTATGCCTCAACATACGGCAATACGCTATATTGAGGATAAATTTAGGGATTGCGTAAAGCACAATGGGACAAATTCTCAGCACCGTCTGAGTCGTGCACACGTGTTGACATTCATACAGTGTTGCAGTACAGTTTGCAGAAGTGTATAGGAAGTATACGGAGCCTTCCTGGGTGGCGCTTCAGATGCACGCGTGTCGCGGGTGTGTCGCTGAAAGCAGCTGTGACGCTCAGCTGCTCACATAGAAGGCCATTCCATTTCTCACACAGACAATCTCATACCCTCCAACAATGCCGAGCTGAAAATAAGGGAAGGGAGCGTGGTCATGGGTAAAGGGGCGTGGCTAATCAGCACTCCCATAGGCTTCAATAGGAATGGGAGATGCTGAAAACAGGTACATAGCCCCTTTTGGCTGGTACAGACCATACAAAAGATACAGCTGGAAGGTATACGATCTGCACCTAGTTTAGGTCTGGAGCAAATTTTGATGGTGCAACCAATGGTGCAAACAAAGGGGGATAGGTACTAAGCAGTGAAAAGAGTGGAGAATTGAGCCAGTGGAGAAGTTGCCTATGGCAACCAATCAGAATTGATGTAACATTTATAATTTGCATACTTTCAAATTATACAGAGCAGCCGATTGGTTGCCATGCGCAACTTCTCCATTGGCTCACTTCTCCACACTTATCACTGCTTAGTACATTTCCGCCTAAGTCCCAAATGCGATTATTGATAGACCCCCTTGGAATCTAGAGGTGTGTCGTTTTTTTATGGACGTCTGAGGGAACATCCAAAACTGGACAGCCCAAAAACATGGAGTTCCATTAAAATAAATGTTAAACAAACAGGAAAGTGGTTAGAGGCTGGCGGGCTCTGCGGGAGTGAAGGAGAAGCAATGCCTCGCAGCTGGTAAATTAGATGACAATGGCAGATAATAGCAGTGATGGGCCGGCTATTGCCTTACACAATACACCCTCTGCCTGAGACTGTCATTAGCCTCAGACCCTTCACAAGCACTGGTCTGGCTAAGTGTCACTGTCCCTCTCTGCATACACATCATTTACTACTTACTGCGCAATTATTATCTATTGTACTGGCAGCGAGACACCTGATGATTCCTCCTCAGCTAATCCCACTCTACAGGAGATAACTGTCTGTATGATGGGAATCTTGTTAGACAAATAGATTTTCTCATCAATGCTTCACTGGCTAATGTGTCATTTGCTGCTTAATATTAGCCGAGGCCGGTCTCAGAGATTCATCTCTTTCCTTATTTTTCAAAAGCCAGAAATGAAAGATTGGAGACGCCTCTAATTGCGCACTCTTGAGCGGCTTCAGGGTGACAACAAAGAGCCGCAGTCACTCATTACCTTTACTATCAGTGCCACGTCTGATCCTGACATATACTCACTTTCAGGTTCTGGTTGAGGAACAGGATTCTGTCTTTTATTTTAAGAAACCTTAACGTGAGTAGGAGGGGAGATGATTAAATAGAAGGTCACTAGTGCCCCCCAGTGGCTAAGGTTGTAATGTAGTGGCCAGGGGAGACCAGGCAATGAGGAATTCCTTAAGATACACTAATTTAGAGTTGGAGGTATGCAGTGGTGGATCTGCCATCCCTGTGCGGGGTGCGATTGATATGAGTCCCAATGTTGATTGGACCCCCTCAATGCTAGCCCACCCTCCTAAGGACTCCACTGTAATCTCAGGATTCCCCATGCTTGCGCCAATTCCAGGCATGCCAGAGGGGCAAAGCAGGGCGGACTTAGGGGTCAGGCTGCAACCAGGCTCATTCTTAGCTGCCCCAAATCACATGATTGCACTCTTCATTTTGGGGCTACTCTGGATGCCTCAAGACTGCCAAAGTCGCCCTAACCCCATCCTACTACCAACTCCTGGACCACAATTTCCTGCCCATTGCCCCACTCTCGTCATTTATGAACTAAAATATACAAAAACATAATGACCAAAAAAAAAAAAAGTATCACCTGGCCTCATCAGACTGGTGTGACGGCCCCCAGAAAGTGCTGCCCCTAGTGCTGCCTAGTAGGTTGAGCAGCATAAAGAATAATTATAAGGTTGATAATTCATATATGCGCTCCCAGCTTCAGTGCATTGTACAGCGCCGGTAAATGCAGAAACGCCAAGGGACATTGTTATAACATAGTTAATATGGCTGCGTAAAGGGCAATACTTGGGGGAGGTGTCTGTTGTCTGTCTTGTGGAAGGGCAAATAGCGCTGAAACACTTGAAGGTGCTACAAAAACATTCAGCAAATATAACAATGATAATTTTTCAGAAAGAAATTGGGAAGATGTGACGGGACGCCCATTACGGTCAATCCGAAATACAGCTGTAAAATTCTCATAGCAGAAACATCACTGCACACTGTGTATCACTGCCGGTGATATTACGCAGATTCTTGCAGAGCCCAAACCGACGGTTGCTGAACTGCGCTAGTTACTAAGAGTAAATACAAATGTCTGCACATCGTCCTAATTAATGAGGCAATGGTAAAGCTTATAAAATTAATTCACTGGAAAATATGTAGCAGCAAATAGTCCCTGGGCTAACGTATAAACTAATGTAACTTCTACACAGTGAGGGAAACAGTGATGTGATTGGTAGCATTTACAGTGCATCCGGAAAGTATTCACAGCGCTTCACTTTTTCCACATTTTGTTATGTTACGGCCTTATTCCAAAATGGAATGAATTAATTTTTTCCCTCAAAATTCTACACATAGGGGGTCATTCCGAGTTGTTCGCTCGTTGACGATTTTCGCAACGGAGCGATTAATGCGGAAATGCACATGCGCATGGTACGCAGTGCGCATGCGCTAAGTATTTTAGCTCAATACTTAGTAGATTTACTCACGGCAGAACAAAGAATTTCCATCGTTGAAGTGATCGGAGTGTGATTGACAGGAAGTGGGTGTTTCTGGGCGGAAACTGACCGTTTCCTGGGAGTGTGCGGAAAAACGCAGGCGTGCCAGGAAAAAACGCGGGAGTGTCTGGAGAAATGGGGGAGTGGCTGGCCGAACGCAGGGCGTGTTTGTGACGTCAAACCAGGAACGAAACGGCCTGAGCTGATCGCAATCTGTGAGTAGGTCTGAAGCTACTCAGAAACTGCAAAGAATTTTCTATTCGCAATTCTGCAAATCTTTCGTTCGCTATTCTGCTAAACTAAGATACACTCCCAGTAGGCGGCGGCTTAGCGTGTGCAAAGCTGCTAAAAGCAGCTTGCGAGCGAACAACTCGGAATGACCCCCATAGCACATATTATTATGACAGGGGGACCCCAGCATAGCCGGATAACACACCCTCTTTTCCACATACTGTTACAGTGTGCAGTGGACCACCTCCAGTAACACAATGGGAATGACGGCACCATGCATCTTATTGCATTACGCCTTCCCAGCTCTCTGTCCCGTTCCCTCAGAGCCAGGGTCCAGCTTTGTATATTTTTGGAATCATCCCAAGGTGGCAATGTACGAGCCATCCTGCATCTACTTTTTCAGCTGATAATGTAACCAAACATTGGCCCGGTTACAGCGTTTACAAAGATGTATCCACAGTCTCGCTGGCTGCTGGCAGGAGGTAGATCTTTGTCTACAGACATGGCTGTAAGCGGATATCCCATTTCCACCTCCCAAAGTCACACCGAGATGCACCAAAAGGGACTGATTCTGAGTTGGGAACAAGACGAACATAAAAATAAACAACTAATGAACATTACACCAACATTACGACTAATGAAGCAGGGAGGGGCAGATGTAACATGTGCAGAGAGAGAACGATTAGGGAGGGGCGTGTCCTAGGTGAACTCCTAAATTGCAGTGTAAAAATTGAGCTGTCCTGTGTTTGCGGGCTACATGCGGAAGCTGCCAGTATTTACCCTGCATGCACTACATTTATTTGCCCCGCATGCAGTGCAGGGTGGGTTTTCTTTCCAGGTGCAAAGTTACTTGCTCTTTTTGCTTTGCTCAGCCACAAAATATTCCTGACTGAACCTAGAATATGGCAGCAGCCTCTAAGGGACCAGCGGATCTTGTATCTATATAGACGCGTAAGATGGTCACACAGAGATTGCGGGTTCCGTACAAGCCGTCCTGGGAGATCTCAACTTTGTTGCGCTTCATTTTCCATCACTTGGCAATAAATTGGATTTATTTCATTTATCAGATGTTACAAGAGGGGAAAATAGAAACCACAATGACATCTTATTCTGCTATTTGATACCCCGTCTGGTATAAGTTGATGCCTCCTCCCTCCTGCAAGACTTACTGCAGCATCCAAGTATTACTCTGCGACACCATTGGCCAGCTCAGTAACCCTGAGGTTACGCCATACTTGCCTACTTTGCTGCTCCCTCCTCCGGGAGGAGGCAGCGTTGTAGGCGCATGGAGGCGTGGCCGGTAGCATGATGGTCTGTTTGTGGGGGGGCTTGGTCAGTCAATGTGGGCTGTCCAGGTGCATGATTACGGGGAAGTGCGCAGTCCAGGGGGGGCGTGGTATCACAATTGCGTCATCGTGGCTCCACCCCCTGCTATACAGTGCCGAGAAAATAGGCACTGTCTAGCGGGGGCGGAGCTACGATGACGCGATTCAACCCGAATCGCGTCATCAGATCCCCTCGGACCACCCACCTGTTCCTGCTGTGGGTGGCCGAGGCGGGTTACGGGGGGCCTGACAGGGAAAATGGGAGGCTTGCCCACCTTTCAGGGGGTCTGGGGGAGTGACCCAATTTTCGCGTGCCTCCTGGCCATTCCGGGAGGGTAGGCAAGTATGGATTACGCAGACCGGCCGCCGCAGCTTCATCACTGAGGCCATGACACCTCTGTCGGAAGATGGAAATGGAGGTCAGCGCCGCCCACTCCTCACCCCCCACACAAGTTCCAGTGTATAGATAGACACTCAATGGTTGGCATTGGGTCAACATGGACGTAAAGTCGACAGGTAAAAGGCAGACAGAGCTTAAGGCTGACAGGTTCAAAAGGTTGACATGACAATAGTCAACACACATATGGTCGAGACCTGAATCACCCCCAAAATCACATATACGGTATGTGTAACTAGTAACATAAGTTAAAGTTGTTTTTGGAAACATCGGGTACGTCTGAAGACAATTAGACGTGTCACCAGATGTACGTAGCTGGCGAATCGCTCATGTAACATGTGCAGTCAGTCACTGAAAGACGCCTGTATTGCGAGGAACATGCTTTATGGTTGTGGTTGGTTTTGGCAGTGATGAAATTTAGTTCAGTTTCCTACAAGATGACGTCGGCTTCTTTTTAAAGAAAACTAAGGAGAAAAAAAAAAGGCTAACAAAAAAAAATCAAATTAAATTATTTGCAAACAAGTGACATTCTCGGAGCGCAGGATCTATGGTGGTTTTTAGCACGTGTGATTTAAACTCAGGGAAGAACAAAAAAAACTCCTTTCCGAACGTTAAACAGAAATTCCCAATTCCCGATTGCTCTGTACTTTTAATGAAGTCTTTAGGTAAATTCCCAAAGCCGGGGGTGAAAAAAAAAGAAAAGAAAAAAGCCATCTATTTAGTTTCCACAGACGGGCAGCAAAGAACTTTAAACTCCCATAAAAGCATTAACAATACAATACACTTCCAAATGTTACTGGCGCCCAACGGTTGAACATTAAACAACTCGGAGAAGGGAATGAGTGATCTTTAGTCGCAGAAGCCAAGAGAGTACTTTATCTGCTCCCTGACATTTCCAAATGATGGGTAATAATGATGCTGTATGTGTAAAATTCTTTTACAGTGACATGAAAAGGAGCCATATTTTACCCATTATCACTTTTCAAGGATCAAAATTATAGGGGTAGAAAAAAAAAACCTGAGCTGAGAAAATCTCCCGGCCTCTCAGCGACGTTCCCTGCGACTGCTCTTCAATTCCCTTCTTTGGTGACGGATCAATAGAAGATGAATGAGATGTTAGACTCTACTTTATGATTCTTCAGAAGTTCAGGTGCTTTAAATACCATCAGGCCTGGCCGGGCGTAGCCGACACATGGAGTGATGGATAAGACTATTTGTGCGGAGCAACTTAACATGTAGGAAGTGGGGGGGGGCAGTAGTGAGGACTCATTTGCAGGACCTTAGCGTGCCGCAGATACGGAGCTCAGTAAAGGGAAAACGCAGACGCAATTCTCTTGTACTCTGAGTGAGAGATGTATGAAGAGGTGGTGAGTGTCGAATGCACTAGGGGGGTCATTCTGAGTTGATCACACGTACCAACTTTTTGCTACTCGTGCGATCAACCTGACGCCGCCTATGGGGGAGTGTATTTTAGCATAGCAGGGCTGCGATCGCATGTGCAGTCCTGCTATGCTAAAAAAGTTTCAAGCAAAACAAGACTAGCCCTGCAGCTACTTACCAATGCGACGGATCCAGCGATGAAGGTCCCGGCTGTGACTTCAGACATCTGCCCTCCAAATGCCTGGACATGCCTGCGTTCAACTTACCATGCCCGGGAAACGGTGAGTAGACGCCCCGATCCTCCTTCCCGCTGTCAATCTTCTTGCGATCACGTCTGCGATCGCTTTCATCGGTCCTGGACAACGACGCGCATGCGCAATGCGAGCGCCACACAGCCGCAGTTCCGACCCGTTCGCACCACAGCAAAGATCTGCTGCGAGCAAACGTGTCGGAATGACCCCCTATAACCAGTGTTATTTGACACTTGGAAGGAGCCCTGGTATGTATAAAAGCAGAGAAAAATCACTTTACGTTATCTGCCAACATCTAACAATTTCGCTGTCACTATTGTATGGCGACGGAAAATCATCCAGATCTATTCAAAAATGATAAGCGCACATTTGTTTCTTATTGTTTTTTTCACATGTCGGCAGCTGTTACCTGTCTGTATGTGTACAGATCTCGCTCACGCTCCATGGGGCCGGCCGGGAGGTAAGACACCGCACATCAAC